>NC_056739.1:690952026-691008849 GCF_019279795.1 Protopterus annectens | reverse complement strand
CCCTTTAACAACCACTATTCACTGGCCATGTTATCTTCTGCCTGCCATTGAGTATAATGGCAAAATAGTGACTGGTTAGAATGCTTATTTTATGTTTTTTTCTTATTTTTCACCCGATCCCATTTGCGCGCCACTGCCCTATGCTTAAACAGCCGAGATCAGCTAAAAAAAAAGTTGATTTTTTTATTTTTGCAACTATTTTCCATGCCAATTGCCTTATATTTGGCCATTGGGATGCTTTCTACATAATATCCACCCTTTATTTGGTGCTGTCATGGCTCCGTTTTGTAGTTTGCAGAAATGTACTCTGTTCCTGGTGCAGTACATTTCTGCAGATTAAACTAGTCCTGCACGTCCGGCTTCCAGCTTCCTGGATAACAAATTCACCTCATTTGCATGGACTTCTCCTGCAAATGGGGTAATTTGTATACAGGGGCTGAGTCTGTGCAGGACTAGTGCAGGAGCGCTCATGTATGTCCCTACAGCTTATTCCTGGATTGCACAGCAGACATTGCCTGCTGGAGCTCCTGCACTAGTCCTGCACCTTCCCTACAGGGCTTGCTGAATCTGGGGGACTGAATGTACTTTAGCAGACAATGAAATGGGAGTTGAAACAAAGCTGTTTCATGTCCTGTTGCTGTTGTCTGATTTAAGTGCTAGACCTAGGCGTGATCTTAACAGCATGTAGGAGGTGGTTAACTTTTAGTTATGTACTTACCATAACTTCGGATGTATGGGATCCATCTCGCCTACATTCACAACAGATGGGTTCGGAGCCGATCCATCGGCTCCGACTCGGCAACTAATACACTAGCACGAAGTCTCTCATTGGCTGGGCTACTCCCTATCCCAGGATGCACTACACCTGCTTCCCCAGATCTTGTTTGTTCGCTTTCATACATCCATGCAAACACAGAAAAATTAGTAGTCACTATAACCAACTAAAGTTCTTCAAGAAAGATCTCCAAGAAAAAGAGACTACAGCTCCTCTAAATCCGAATGGAAGGGGAAGGAGGGTGGGTACTTATGAAGTAGATGGATCCCATACATCCGAAGTTATGGTAAGTACATAACTAAAAGATGTAATGGGATCCTATCTCGCCACATTCACAACAGATGGGACAGCGCCCTAGCACCTACATTCGGTGGCTCATTGGAACACACTCCTGAGAACTGTGGAACCAAAGGAAGCTCTGCCTCGAGAAACCACATCCAATTTGTAATGAGAAATGAAAGTGTGCGGAGAAGTCCAGGTTGCCGCAGCACAAATATCATCTATTGATAACTTGGTGTGGAAAGCTACGAAGTAGCCATTGCCCTGGTAGAATGAGCCTTGACTGGAAAGGGAAGGTCTTTGTTAGCCTGTGAATAAATAAAATGATACAATCTTTAATCCATTTAGATATGGAGGTTTTTGTTACTGGTTGACCCAATTTGTTCACTGCAAAGGAAACAAACAATTGATTTGATTTCCAGGCTTGAGCGTTCTATTCAAATAAAACGCAGTTGTCTATGCACGTCCAATTGATGCAAAGTATATTCTATGCTATTAGAGAATTCTGGGAAAAAGACAGGGAGTTCTATAGTTTGTTGAATACAGAAAGAGGAGGCCACTTTTGGTATGAATGCAGGGTTTCATTTCAATGAAACTCTATGCTTGTGAAAAATCAAATAGGGAGGATCAGAACAAAGAGCTTGAAGTTCTGAAACTCGCCTAGCAGATGTTATGGCTACTAAAAAGGCCGTTTTCCAAGACAGAAAGTTCAAATCACAAGTAGCAGCTGGTTCGAAAGGACGGGCAGTTAGGGCAGCAAGAACCATATTTAAATCCCAAGGGGGGACAGGATGAGATAAAGGAGGCCTAAGGAGCCAAGCCCCTTTAAGGAAAGCCTTACAAAGTTTGTGAGACATCAATGAAGGTTCAAATGAAGCATGAAAATTAGAGATCGCCGCTAACTGAACCTTAATGGTAGAAACTGAAGAGCCCGACTGAAAAAGGGAGGCCAGAAATTTCAGAACCTCCGATACTGGTGCAGTGAGAGGATCTATACCCCGTTCTTGAGCTCAGAAGGCAAACCTTTTCCATTTACTGGAATAAAGTTTGATGGTGGAAGGTTTATGAGAAGAAGACAGTATGTGGACCACGTCCGGCGAAAGAGCATTGTCTTGGACTAAGGATGGAAGTGGAGTAACCATGCTGCCAACTTCAGGGACCTGAGAGACGGATGAAGCCGTCCTGACTGATGAGTCAACAGGTCTGGCACCGGATCCAGAAACCATGGACCTTCTATCGCATGCCTCTGTAGGAAAGGAAACCAAACTTGACGAGGCCAGTGTGGGGCAATCAAAATCATCTCGCCTCCATGTAAATGGCCTTCTGTATCACCCTCGTAGGAGGGGAATGGAGGGAAGGCGAGAGAAGACCGGGGGCCAAATGTGAGTCAGAGCGTCCCTGGGAATCTGTCCCTGAGAAGGAAACAGTGTGAAGAACTCTCTGCATTTCGCATTGTGAGGGCTGGCAAACAGGTCGCAGCAAGGAAGACCCCATCTGTCGAAGATTTTCGCAGCTATACCCTGGTTGAGGGACCACCTGGGGGTAAAAGAATGGTCCTGCTTAATCTGTCCGCAATCACATTGGACTTCCCCGGTATGTGCGCTGCCATTAGAAAGCGGTTGGTAGCTACCGCCCAGTGCCAAAGTCTCATGGCTTCTCTGCATAGTGGGTAAGACCTGGTTCCACCTTGCTTGTTTATGTACCACATCACTGACATGTTGTCGGATAGGATAGTAATCGGGCCCTGTGGGAGCGTGATGGAGAGCTTGAGTACCAATAGTACCGCTCTCATCTCCAGGACATTGATATGCAAATGTTTCCTGGATCTGCCATGTGCCTTGGACCGACCTGTCCAGGTAATGACCCCCCCACCCTACCTGGGAGGCGTCCGTAGTCACAGTGGCAACGGGACGTTGAGGTATGAAGGGTCACCCCTGGTCGAGATTTGATTGGAGAAGCCACCAATGCAGATCTCACGGCAACTTTCCGTGATTATGATTAAGTGGTTCAAGGGAAGTTCCTGATAAGACCATTGAACCGACAGTAGCCATTGTAAATTCGCATGTGAAGTCTGGCCAAGGGAACTAAAAGTATGGTCGACGCCATCAAGCCCAACAGTTGTAGGATCCGATGGGCCGGGGCTCTTTGTAGGGGAGACAGATTTGACTTGATCTTGTAAGACCTGAATTCTTGCTGCCGGTAAAAAGGCGCATTCTTTTGTGTCTAAGTCTGCGCCTATGAAAGTAATACGCTGAGATGGCTGTAGTACAGATTTTTGCAAATTGAACGTGATCCCCAAGAAATGGCCCAAGGTGAACGTGCCTCTGAGCTGGAGTAGTAGATGCTCGGAGGTGGCAGTAAGGAGCCAGTCGTCTAGATAAGGAAACACCTGGAATCCCAGACTTCTCAGGTGAGCAGTTACCACTGCCAGACACTTGGTGAACACCCTGGGGCTGTGGTGAGACCAAAGGGCAGTGCTCGAATTGGAAATGACTGGCTCCGGGGCGGAAGCGTAAATGTCACCTGGACTCTTGAGCTATGGGAATGTGATAGTAAGCGTCCTGGAGATCGATGGAGCACATCCATGCATCTTTTTCCAGCAAAGGAAGAATAGATTGAAGAGTGACCATTCGAATTTGGACTTCTTTACTAAACGATTCAATGAACTGAGGTCCAAAATGGGCCTGAAGTCCCCTGTCTTTTTTGGTACCAAAAATAATTTTGAGTAAGTTCCTGATCCGATCTGGTCGATGGGGACAGGCTGGATGGCTCTTTTTTATAGCAGCTTTGAAACCTCTAATGCTGCCTGATCCCGCTGACTGGGTGGTACGTCCGGGATTTCCCAAAGAAAGGGGGTTTGTTGAAGGGATGATATAACCTCCGGTATAATGCAAGCACCCACTGATCGCTTGTTATGGATTCCCAAGCTTGTGGTGCGCCAAAGCGACTCCCCCAACTGGCTCGAGTTGCACAGTCGGGCAACAACTCAGGAACGCTGGTTGTATGAAGAACCACGAAAGGAATCGCGGTCTCCAGAGTTACGGGGCCTCTGCCATCTCTGGGCGTCTTCTCAAATTCCCCCTGCCTCTGGAGGGGAATCACTGGGTGGAGTAGGGAAAGACTTCTGAGATTTTCTAAACCACATTTTCCTCCTCTCCCAGCCTTGGGGTAAGGCCTAGAAGGAGCGGAAAATCGGGCCCCAACGGCAGTCAAAGTCTTGCCCTCCTGCTCGCACCGAAGTTAGTGTGTCCTTCACCTTGGGTCCAAACAAAGATGACCCATCAAAGGCGCCGGTGAAGGAAGACTTGAAGGCCTCATGAGAACGAACACAAGCTGCAACCAGGCTTGTCTCCTGAGGGCAACGCCTGTTCCGCTGTACTCGCCTTCGCGCATATGAAATGAGCCTCATGGATGAGTTAACAATAGAAAAGAGGGTAGTCATCTGTGCCAACAGTCGGGGCCAGCCTCAGGTAGGTTACCAACAAGAGAGTCATTTAGCTCTTTGAGAAGATCCCTTTGGAGCCTAAAATGACATAAGTAGTTTAGCGACCGTAAGGCAAAGGTCGCTGAAGACAGGCACGCTTCCCGTACCTATCTATACTCCTAGAATCCTTATTAGGAGGATGATCAGACGTCATAGCCTCTGCCACGTCCTGCTGTGTGTCAGAAGCCACCACCAAAGCATCTACAGGCACACCCTTTGTGAGAAACTTCTGGGGCTGACAAAATTTATTGGGCCTCGAGGCACCGGTTCCACAGAATCAGGGTGTTCCCAGCCTTCGAGAAACCAAATCAAGGAGTTCATCAAGGGGAGACACCCAGGAGGCGAAGGCTGGGCCCCAAAGGACTTGAGGAAGACTAACTAGTCAGCTGAAGGGGTTTTGGCTTGCCAGTCACCTCTCTGTCTCAGAATCTCCAAGATATCTGAGAAGGAGATATCATCCAAGATGATTTGGGGACCCTTCTGCCATCGAGGTCAGTATCCGATGTAACAGACTCATCTTGGGAGTCTACGTGCTTCCTCTTACGATTTCTTCCGGGGGTTCGTCCAAGCAGTTTCGACGGACCACCCGAAGAAGGAACCCCCGATGGGGGTATCCTCAGGCCCTGGGGCCCGCTGCCGGGGCTGCAACACAACAGAGGCACCAGTCTCCAAATCTAGGGATGGTGAGGTAGAATCTTGCTGAACCGGCAAAGGCATGGCTAGCGCTCCTCATGGCCTCAAAGGCGGACCTCCAGAATCCAAGGAGGTCACTGGTCTAGAGGCCACGATGGCACTGGAATTCCAGCAGCCGATGCTCCGAGAGGAAGACTAGGCACAAGCACCCAATCCCAAAGTATTCCCCTCGGGCCCGCTGAAGAGGTCGTGAGTACCAAACCCTGAACCGAGGACAGGGTAGGAAGCACAGTCGGAACCGAGACCTCGGGGTCTCTGCTCCGACCGTATGGCTCGCTTTGCTCCACCACCACCGACTCCAACGGCCCGAGGAGGTTGGAGGAGGAATCGAATGTGTTGAGGGGATTGGCTCAAGCTAACTGTGCTGGAGCGAGACCAATTTAGTAAACACTGGAGATTGGAATAGCCTCTGTAAAACCCTATCCAGGTCCGAATCTGTAAGTCTCGATGATTTAGAGGAGGTAGACAGTCGAGAAGACTTTCCTCTCGGCCCGAGAGAGAAGGGGACCGGCTCGAAATGGCTCCAATGCTATCGGCCGACTCCACCACAGCATGGACCACCATCGGCACCGGGAGCCTTCTCGAGCCGAGGGGAAGAGTCTGAGCTGCACACTTCCACCGGCCGAAGCCATTGGAACCGATGGAGGTGATTCACCTCGATACTCAACTTGCGGCCCGAAGCAATGGAGCCGAGGTAGGAGGTATCGAGGCAGACTGACCCTCGGCCCAAGTCAGTGGAGCCGAGGAAGAAGAGGTCAATTTTGTCTGTTTAGAGGTCGGCTCGACGGACTTGTCGGAGCCGACGATCTTTCTTTTGGAAGCAACAGGTAGATCTAAGGCTTCCTCAAAAGAAGGCTTGATAAGCCCTTTCAATATTAATTTGTTCTTGCGTTCTTGAAGAACTCTAGATGAGAACGCATGACAGACGCTACAAGTCTCTTGCAGATGTTTCGGCCCCAAACAATAAACACATACTGAATGACTGTCTGTAATGGACATTTTATATTTGCACCGAGTGCATTTTTTAAAACCTGACTTTTGTTCCTTAGACATGATACAGGCCACAACAAGTACAACTCTAAGGAATACTACTCTACCACAACAAGTATAGCACTACACACAAATTGCGCCAACTGAAAAGCGAGACACACTGGCGCGAGTACTGGTGAAAGTTTACCTCACAACAATTTGAAACAAGTTAAACGGCCCAAAGCCCTCTAATTTAAACGGGCTTTGCCCAAAAAACAACTAACCAAAAAGTTAATAAAACTAAAAGCACTCAAAGGTAGGGCAAAGGCCCTCTAACTTAAACGGGCCTTACCCGACTGAACAAATTAAATTTTGGAAACAAGCACTCAACAAAAAAACAATAAGAACTAGTAAGAAATAGCTGTTAAAACAGCTGTTTGGTTAATATAGACAAAAATTCCCTAGGTCAAGGACCAATAAGGTAAAAAGAACCACTTAGCTCCAGCCAAGTCGAGACCACGTCCAGCTTGTTAAGCGGCAAACGAGATCTGGGGAAGCAGGTGTAGTGCATCCTGGGATAGGGAGTAGCCCAGCCAATGAGAGACTTTGTGCTAGTGTATTAGTTGCCGAGTCGGAGCCGATGGATCAGCTCCGAACCCATCTGTTGTGAATGTAGGCGAGATAGGATCCCATTACATCTTGTAATCATTATTAAGGTTGGTTTTGTGCTGTAGCAGCTCTGACCCCTGCATGTAATTTAACTGTTTTTGGGAGCATAACCATGGTGCTCTATGCACTACAACATTGCTATGTGTCACAGAGCACCATGTTACAAAAGCAGAATGAAAGTGAGTTTCTCTATTACAAGCAAAAAATAAAAAATGTGCTTGTTAGATAGTTCAGAGCAGTTGTTATACCAATATCAGTCATTCCCATTTCCCAAAGATCTTAAAAAACATGAAAGGCCTGTTTCTATCTGCCTTTTTAATACAGTTCCAAAATCTGCACTGCATGAAGGAAATGTACAGAATTATCTTTTTTCTGGTATTTGCCAATGTATTAGTGCAATACATTAAATAATTAATTTAGGAATTAATGTATTATTAAGTTTCCTATTTTTGTCTTTGTGGTCATATTTTGAGATATATCTATGCTATTATTTGTTAATTCATTTTATATACAACTTCTGTGAACAAAGATAATATCACTTACCATCACCATTGGTAGAAGGTGCTGATTTTTGGCATAAAACCAGTCAATAGTACCAGTCTGAAACAGAGAAGGATTATGGAGATATAGAAGAATTAGTAGGCATACCATGGTTAGTTTTCAGGCAATTTCTTTAACATTTTAATAGAATAAATAATTTCACATGCTTTCTTAAGATGTAAGATCAGAGAAACAAAGCTTGGTAATATTATTATTTTTATAAAGTCCGAGATGCTACAACAATTGCACATATTTTTCTACTGCCTATTTCATATGATGATTTTTGCACTGCAGCAGTCTGTGGGTATTAAATTTGGCAGTTATGATCCATTCATATAATTATGTAACTAAGTATTGTGTTTTAGTCTGATGTCAGTATAGTTTGTCATGTTTTTTGGCCACTCATAGTCTAGCCTTTGACTAGCATTTGTCTACAGAAGTGAGGAAATCATTCTATGTTGCACAACTTATAAATAAAGGTATTGCATCTAGGTCCAAGGAGGTCATTGTTCCACTGTATTCAACTTTCATCAGACCTGTCATTGAGTATAATGCCCCCTTTGGTATGTACCTAACCAGACATATCCAACAATTAAAACATCCACAGATGTTCCTCACTAAACGAATACAGGGCATAAGTAACATGTCCTGTACAAACACCTCAAGGCCCTATCCCTGTATTCTGTTTCCTACAGGCTTTTGAGGGGAGATCTATGTCTAGCATACAAGGAATTGTCAGACCCCACTCTGATGGACCTCCTGCATATCCACAAAACAAACAGCATCAGCATTATTCATTCTAAAGTCTTAAACCTTGCCTGTGATATAAATAAGTCCTGCTGGAGAGACAAGTATGTATCTCAGAGACTACCCCATCTCTGGAACAGGTTCCCCATCCATATGGAGCAGAGTTCTTCCCAAACCCAATTCAAGTGTAAGATGGACAATTGACTGGGGAACAGGAAACTCATCCCTAGTTTGTCACTTATGTCTGTATTGCACACAGGCAGCCTGTAAATGGTTCATCTCCCGGCCCCCTGCTTGTGAATGTGTTATCTCCCAAGCCCCTACTTACACTTATCAAGGGTACCAGAACTTATCAGAGATTTGGGATGCATGGCTAGGCTTAAGAAGGCTTTGTGGTTGTTAGCCTAGTAAACATCTGTGAGCATATACTGTGCCACATTGCCATATTATTTTTGATTTATGAAGAATGTAAAACATATATAAAAGCAACAGCTGAAGAAGAGCTGACCATATTGCCCTTCCACAGAATACTATTAAAAAATTCTGACCAAATGTATTGTAAGCACACCAAGTGATGCAGTTAAGTGGAAGAACTATATTTGCCCCTCCTCAGAAACTAACATTAACTGTGTGACTGCCATACAGAAGAAGAGATGATGTCAGAGTGCAGGGGCTGTTTATTTTAAAAAAGTATTTTCCTCATATTCAGCCAATAATGTTCAGTGAAACAATTTCTGCAAAGACAGATCTGATGTTGCCCATTTTCATGCCTTCCTCAACTAATGGGATCGGATCCAATCTTCAAATCCAACTTGGCCATTTTACTAGCTTGTGGCTACCAATGAACTCTCAAGCGCCTTCTCTACCCATAGTGTACTGCCTCTAGCATCCCTCAGGTCTTGTTTGCTGTTTTAGAATTCAGATGTGGTCACCTTCAGCTCTCGAGTCTTGAGATAAGTCAGTTTCTCTAATCTCCTTTCTAAAAAGTTCAACTATTTCATTATTCTTTAATCAACATTTTTCATCTTAAGTTGTTTCTTCTATTATCTTTCTTACACATTTGGTATAAAACCTTCCTATCATCATTGGTAGGCCTATCTCCTTCCCTTTACCCTTCTTTACACATAAAGTAATCTCTATATTTACCATTGTTGGTCATTTCTATTCATCTGCAAGTTTTTTCTGTAAGTTTTTATATATCATTGCTGGTATTTTTCCTTTTCTCTTTCCTTTTCCTTTCTGCCTATTAAAAACATTAACTAAGAAAATGCCTGAGAAAGGTCCTGCAGGTTTTAACTCATTCACTCCAGAGCAGCTCAGGAAAAGCTGCCTGCTGAATTCCACCATAGGAACAACAGAGCAGCCTGAGCTCATTTTCAGAAAATCCATTTCTAATACTATACAGAAAACAAATGCTCATAACTCTTTAACTATAAGAGCTACACTAAAAGTGTAAACGCGAAAGTTGTTCAGCAGACACTGACCTTTCCAACAGTGTAAATGTTGATAGTGCATATCAAAGTCATAATGAAATATTTGGCAAGGAATGCTGATATTGTGCAATTTTTTTAATTTTTTTGGAAAAGCAAAGCACAATATCTTGGTCTATGTACCATGCAGACCCATACAATTTGAATTTAATTTGTTACTATGAATGTCAGCTTTAAAATGATACTTTAACCATAACTGTGTGACATTCCTTTCATGAGATATTCACAGAAATATGATTAGTATATTATTTCTCATAATTGATAAATAAACAAAGCATAATATCTCATCACCTGTAACAGACAGAGCCTACATATCAGTGTAGAAGTTGTGCATCTGAATGTCAGCTTCAAAATGACGCATCATTTGTGTGACTACCATGCTCCCTCGCAAAGATATGGGCATAATAATGAGAAGTATTGTAAATGTATAATTTTCATATTTGTACAAGACTAAACAAACTGTAATATCTGTACGTGTGTACAGTGCCTAGACACAGTTCTTTTACCATGTTGTAAGGAGTAACACTGTCTTCAAAATGATGCATTACTTCACACAATGTGGTGCTCCCTTGCAAAGTTATTTACCAAAATATGAAAAAAAATCATAATTTCCATAACCTAAGTCAGAAACAAACTTTGATATCTGCCTATGAGTACAACATACAGGTACCATTCTTTTACCATGTTAGAACTATAAATAATCTTTTCAAAATGAGGTATTACTTAGCACATTCAGATGCTCCCTTGCAAAGTTATTTACCAAAATATGAAAAAAATGATAATTTCCATAACCACAAGTCTCATTCAAACTTTGATATCTGCACATGTGTCAAACATACTGGCACAATTCTTTTACCATATTAGAACCAGCAATACTGTCTTCAAAATGAGATATTACTTGGCACATTCAGATGCTCCCTTGCAAAGTTATTTACCAAAATATGAAAAATAATCATAATTTCCATAACCAGAAGTCTCAAACAAACTTTGATATCTGCACATGTGTCAAACATACTGGCACGATTCTTTTACCATATTAGAACCAGCAATACTGTCTTCAAAATGAGATATTACTTGGCACATTCAGATACTCCCTTGCAAAGTTATTTACCAAAATATGAAAAAATCATAATTTCCATAACCTAAGTCAGAAACAAACTCTGATATCTGCCTATGAGTACAACATACAGGTACCATTCTTTTACCATGTTAGAACTATAAATAATCTTTTCAAAATGAGGTATTACTTAGCACATTCATATGCTCCCTTGCAAAGTTATTTACCAAAATATGAAAAAAATTATAATTTCCATAACCATAAGTCTCAAACAAACTTTGATATCTGCACATGTGTCAAACATACTGGCACAATTCGTTTATCATATTAGAACCAGCAATACTGTCTTCAAAATGAGATATTACTTGGCACATTCAGATACTCCCTTGCAAAGTTATTTACCAAAATATGAAAAAATCATAATTTCCATAACCTAAGTCAGAAACAAACTCTGATATCTGCCTATGAGTACAACATACAGGTACCATTCTTTTACCATGTTAGAACTATAAATAATCTTTTCAAAATGAGGTATTACTTGGCACATTCAGATGCTCCCTTGCAAAGTTATTTACCAAAATATGAAAAAAAATCATAATTTCCATAACAGTTATTTGCCAAGCTCAGAGAAATAAATTTTACATAACACATTTCATAATAGTGTTTTACTTACTATACTGGTCCAGCTTGGTCATGGGTGTTTTCCATTCTTCTCACAATCATGCAGGGCTCTCCTCACGCCATTGTGGAGGTTGGTCAAGAAGAATGCAATGCCCTCCTCAGTTAGGTGAATGCCATCCCTTCTGAACCAGTGAACATCTTCCCTTCCAGTCTTACCTCATCTGAAATAAAGCATGGGTGGACACTGACAAGGGTGCACAGCCAGGGCACATGTAAAGAGAAAAAGCAGGGTAAGGACCGCCGCTCCACTAATATGCCAAGGACAGGCATGGGGTTCCAGATGTTGGTTATCTGTAGTGTCCCATAGCTGTGCCGGCTGCCCACTCAGACTGCTGATACCACTATGGTCTCATGACCTCCTTCAGTGGCAGCAGTCTGCCTTACCTCTGCCTTTTCTCTTTACATGTGCCCATTCAGCAATGGACCTAAGGGATGAGGGACTGAAGTAACTCACTAATTGCTGTCCTGACCTACCGGAAGGGAGGGAGACTGAGGGGAGAGCTACATCAAGGCAACATGTCAAAAGACCAAGACTGACCCAGGCTGTGTCTTTTTGCATGTTTTGCAGTACATCACAGTGGCACACCCAAGCCCATGCTTACCGAGGACAGCAGCACTATGGGACTGTGCTGTAGAGTCTCCAGGTTCCCAAGTCCGATCCCGGTGGATCACAAGATCCATGCTGGCTGGGTATGCCCCCTGTGATGCACCCAGCAACACAATATTCGGCAATGGGACAGCGTAAGGTTTTTGGCTGCTCCCTTTCCAGTGACTCCCAGAACAGCAGAAGACAGTCTTACCTCAGCTGAAATAAAGCATGGGTGGACACTGACAAGGGTGCACAGCCAGGGCACATGTAAGGAGAAAAGCAGGGTAAGGACCCGCTCCACTAATATGCCAAGGACAGGCATGGGGCTCCAGATGTTGGTTATCTGTAGTGTCCCATAGCTGTGCCGGCTGCCCACTCAGACTGCTGATACCACTATGGTCTCATGACCTCCTTCAGTGGCAGCAGTCTGCCTTACCTCTGCCTTTTCTCTTTACATGTGCCCATTCAGCAATGGACCTAAGGGATGAGGGACTGAAGTAACTCACTAATTGCTGTCCTGACCTACCGGAAGGGAGGGAGACTGAGGGGAGAGCTACATCAAGGCAACATGTCAAAAGACCAAGACTGACCCAGGCTGTGTCTTTTTGCATGTTTTTGCAGTACATCACAGTGGCACACCCAAGCCCATGCTTACCGAGGACAGCAGCACTATGGGACTGTGCTGTAGAGTCTCCAGGTTCCCAAGTCCGATCCCGGTGGATCACAAGATCCATGCTGGCTGGGTATGCCCCCTGTGATGCACCCAGCAACACAATATTCGGCGATGGGACAGCGTAAGGTTTTTGGCTGCTCCCTTTCCAGTGACTCCCAGAACAGCAGAAGACAGTCTTACCTCAGCTGAAATAAAGCATGGGTGGACACTGACAAGGGTGCACAGCCAGGGCACATGTAAGGAGAAAAAGCAGGGTAAGGACCGCCGCTCCACTAATATGCCAAGGACAGGCATGGGGCTCCAGATGTTGGTTATCTGTAGTGTCCCATAGCTGTGCCGGCTGCCCACTCAGACTGCTGATACCACTATGGTCTCATGACCTCCTTCAGTGGCAGCAGTCTGCCTTACCTCTGCCTTTTCTCTTTACATGTGCCCATTCAGCAATGGACCTAAGGGATGAGGGACTGAAGTAACTCACTAATTGCTGTCCTGACCTACCGGAAGGGAGGGAGACTGAGGGGAGAGCTACATCAAGGCAACATGTCAAAAGACCAAGACTGACCCAGGCTGTGTCTTTTTGCATGTTTTGCAGTACATCACAGTGGCACACCCAAGCCCATGCTTACGAGGACAGCAGCACTATGGGACTGTGCTGTAGAGTCTCCAGGTTCCCAAGTCCGATCGGTGGATCACAAGATCCATGCTGGCTGGGTATGCCCTGTGATGCACCCAGCAACACAATATTTGGCGATGGGACAGCGTAAGGTTTTTGGCTGCTCCTTTCCAGTGACTCCCAGAACAGCAGAAGACAGTCTTACCTCAGCTGAAATAAAGCATGGGTGGACACTGACAAGGGTGCACAGCCAGGGCACATGTAAAGAGAAAAAGCAGGGTAAGGACCGCTCCACTAATATGCCAAGGACAGGCATGGGGCTCCAGATGTTGGTTATCTGTAGTGTCCCATAGCTGTGCCGGCTGCCCACTCAGACTGCTGATACCACTATGGTCTCATGACCTCCTTCAGTGGCAGCAGTCTGCCTTACCTCTGCCTTTTCTCTTTACATGTGCCCATTCAGCAATGGACCTAAGGGATGAGGGACTGAAGTAACTCACTAATTGCTGTCCTGACCTACCGGAAGGGAGGAGACTGAGGGAGAGCTACATCAAGGCAACATGTCAAAAGACCAAGACTGACCCAGGCTGTGTCTTTTGCATGTTTTGCAGTACATCACAGTGGCACACCCAAGCCCATGCTTACCGAGGACAGCAGCACTATGGGACTGTGCTGTAGAGTCTCCAGGTTCCCAAGTGCGATCCCGGTGGATCACAAGATCCATGCTGGCTGGGTATGCCCCCTGTGATGCACCCAGCAACCTAAGAGCAGTTGGCAAAACAAAAGTGAAGAGGGACCTTCCTGGCATTCGTGCTGAAGGGCTTGGCTGCTAACTGACATGGGGGCACAGAAAGAGCACATGTACACTGAAAAAGCAGATGAGGCACTCTGCTTTACCTCTGCCTGTTCTATTTACATGTGTCCTTTCTGCAATGGGCAGAAGGGAGGAGCTAATGTAAACCCTGTTGCCCTGACCTACATACACTGACTACACCTGAAGGGAGGGAGACTGAGTGGAGAGCTACATCAAGGCAACATGTCAAAGGCTTAGACTGACCCAGGCTGTGTTTTTTTGCATGTGTCCTTTGCCGGAGGGAACCATTACATCACAGTGGCACACCCAAGGCCCACAGCACTATAGGAGAAATTTATGGCCATGGTACTCTCCAAAGCATTCAACACACAGGTTGACCTTGCAAGTTGGGCACCCCCATGATGGCTCAGCACGTTTACCCTTGCTGGCACAGTTTTTGCATCTTGATTTATGCCATTTCACTGGAAAGTGAGAGCCATGCTCAAATCGGCTCACAGCCTCTGGGACAGTAATCTCAGTGCATCTTTTCCTTTTGTGTAACTGGAAAGTAGATGCAAGCCTAGGTTCCTTTGGAACTGTAACTGTGTTGCCGGAATAATACGTCCAGAACGTGATAGTTGCTGATGTCTGATACTTTCACGGAATATAATGAAAGCATTGACAATGGCCACATCCCATAAGAACCAGAACAAGTACAGCCACCATTTGCGGGCCTTTCTGGCACTGGGATACTGTGTCCTCAACTGATCTGCTCTGTCCACCCCATTCATGTAACTGTTGTACATGTTTACAACTGGTGGACATGGCACTGATGTCTTTCTTCCATCACGCTTTCTTCTGTATGTGCTGGAGACTGGCAAGGTTGGGTTACAGTTAGTTGACAGGAGGAATACTGGTTTGCTATCCTTCCATTCAGTAGCTAGCAGTGGTCCACTCTGCAATTGTTTGTAGTAGCCTCGAGCTGCTTTTCCAATGGCCTGTCTGTTGAATGTAAGAGGCCATCCTGACCTATTGGTGCGCATGGTTCCACAACAGTATAGATCATCTTTCAGCAATTGCTGTGCTAGTGGAACAGAGGTAAAGAAGTTATCAAAGTAAATGTGATGCTTCTTGCCAATCAGTCCCTAGTTAAGTCAACTACAACTCTGTGTGCCAGCCCGACCTCTGTATTCTGCTCCGTTTTTCCAGTGTATACCTGGAATTCACGTACATACCCATTGGTTGAGTCTGCCAACAGCCACCTCACGATGCACATTGTAACGTGTCCTGCATGCATGAAGCACTGCATCCAGTATTGGCCGTACGTGATGTAGCTTGTCATGACCCACAGCACCATGTGGTAGGCTCAGGCTGTTATCATTGCAGTGGAAGTACTGCTGAATTTTTTCAAACCTATCTCTGGTCATGTACTCTGCTATTGGGAAGCGACCATATACATGGTGCGTTTCCCAGTACTGCCTCAATTCAGGAACATGTACAATAGACATGTATATTCTGACACCTAAAAATGTGCGTATGTCTCCTGGGCACACAGGACTCCACCGCGTATCAACCTTGCCTGCTGCGGCCTGCCTCTGTGCAGCATAGCGATTTGTTTCATTAGCAATACAGGTGTATAGCTCCTCTGGGAACATCAAATTCAGGAAATCCATCTCTGTGCTATCTGAGCCCAAGTGATCTATTGGTCCTACTGGCCCCACAAAATTCCTCAATGTGTAAAGTTTGAAGATGTTTTTCCCACGTGATTTTACGTGGTGGGCATGCTCGGCGTACCTGACTGGGTCGCAAGGAACAGTTGGAAATGGGAACGGCTGAAGGGGTGAGAGATGATGCTCTCTGAATGCCAGTAGCAATTGTAATGCTTGCAGTTGGTAGTGAACTGTTGACACATGTTCCCTGCTGAGGCACACCCATATCAGTCTCTGACAAGGAGCTACTTGGACTCATATCTAGAGGATTATCTCCATCACAATCACCAAACTGTGGACTACTTCCCACATCATGCACAGGCGAAGGCACATCCACACCCTTATCAGCAGTTGCAGTGCCATGCACTGTGGAGGACTGCATAGCTGTGTCATTTAGACCAGGTGCTTTCGTGAACACAGATAAAGGCATGTCATCGTCTGCATCGTACTCTGAATGCCCTTGGTGGCCATAGTGTGTGGCCAACTTGTGTGTGGGCACCTTCCTTAGTTGTGCAAGTGGCACCTCATCCTCACTGTCTTGGTCACTGTCATAATTACTGGTCAGGTCTGCTTTGGCAACTGGTAGTGGTCTTTCAGGAACGGCGGGTACAAGAGCATCATCCTTATCACAGGCAATGGCCTTTTCACGCAGACGTGCGAGTGGAATGTCATCATCCGAGTCATAATCATCATCCTCACTCTGGTTGGCATTATGTGGTACATCAAGGTGCATACCATCGTCTGAACCACTGCTACAACCATCACAGTCAGTTTCCTCACCCAACAGGTAAATGCTGCTTGCTTTCTCCTCAACAGATGGCATCTTTGGTGGTGGCTGTGTTGCTTTACACTTGAAATCACACCTGAAAAACACAATGCAATACAACAGGTAAAAAATGTATTAAAAAAAGATTAAAAAAGATGCCCTGGTAAGATACTAACCAGCAACCAGAATGCTCTGACTTTATTCACGTCTAGAAATGAGTGTGTTTCTCATGCAGCACAGAGTAGACTCATGTCCAGTATAAATGCATAATTGTTTTCAATCATGACATGAAGCAATCGGTCTAAGTAGTACAGTTAATCACGAACTTACTAACACCCTAGGCCAAAGGTTCCTGCAATTCATAAATTCAAATGCAATGCAACAGCTAGTCACCTCTACAACAAAGGTGAGATATTGTACTAGACCTGATAATCACAAACATGGGGACAAAGTGCTCCACACTGGAAGTATACCCCTCACTAGTGAGATCTGACCACAAACTAATAACCCAGGATATACAGATCCCTGGATATACAGATCCCACCTCCACCCACAACACAAGACTAGTGAAAAACTTCTCAAAAGCCGACTTCACACTTCTTATAACTGAGATGGTATCCTTTAATCAGACTGGGCCAGTGGAAACCACATCCCACAATGCAGAATCCTTCACAAATGCTTTCTACGTACATCTCCAAGAATGCATGGATCATGCAATCCCAAATAAAACCAAGACCCTCTCCACCAAGTGAAGGCGTCCTGACTGGTGGACCCCAGCCATAAACAAATTGTACAACAAAAGGAAACTACTGCACGACAGAGCAAAATCCCACAAAGCTAAGGCATCTCTGATCAGCAGTAGTAGAAAGCTATGTTCTCTCTTAAAAAACATCCAAGGCCAACTGAGAGAAAATCGCTATGGACACTAAAGATAACCACAAGGCCTTCTTCAGCTATGTTAGAAACCTGGGCGGAAACCCTCAGATATGCTCAGCGGTAGTTCACAATGACAAAAAATACCCTGATCCCACAAATATTGCCAACATTCTGGCACACCGGTTCAGTGCAAATTTCTCACCTCCCTCACCTGCCAAAAGAAGAAATACTTATCCCAGCTGAATGTAACCTCCCTGTCATTTCAGATGTCTAGGTGAGAACCGCCCTCAGTAAAGCTAAAAAGACAGCATCAATGGGACCTGACGATATGCCAGGTTGTGTGCTACGTGAACTCCAAGAGGAGCTAAACCCGCACATAAAAATGCTATTTAACCTTTGCCTTACTACAGGATATGTACCTTAACACTGGCGTACAGCAGCAGTAGTTCCACTCCACAAAGTAGGCACCTCTACAGACCCTGGTAACTACCTCCCCATAACCTTAACCAGCCTGGTCTGCAAAGCTATGGAAAGAATCATTATGGAACTCAGAGACATTGAGGACTTAGACACTTGACCCCCCCCCCCCAGTTCAGCTTTGTAAAGGGCAGATCCGGCCTTTTGAACCTGGTTGACTTTTTCGAAACAGTCACTAGAGCCATACAGTTACTATAACATGATTACTCAAGCAGTAGTAGCATGGCACAAAGCATTAACAATTACTTAAAAAGTTGCACTGTAAACATCAAAACCATGTCACAGTATCTAGTACATGTCAAATCCATGCCAGTTGAGCTTCCTCTGTAATAGTCCAGATGCCATTTAGTAACATTTCCTGGTTCCAACAGGAAAAATTCATAAACAAACACCTTACGTGCAGGTGGGAAATTGCATCAGATTATAAATTGTATCAGATTCTCTGTTGAGTAGCCATTCATTATATTCCGGGTGCAGGTGTAATAAGACATAGCAATTACCAAGTGATGTTACAAAGTACTGGATGTCCCTACAAAATGAAAAGACAACACGATCACTGTCAAGGAGGCTGGCAAGAGACCTACAACAACAGTGAAGGAGCTGAAGGAATTTCTGAAAAAGTACTGGTTGTGTACTACTTGTGACACCAATATCCCATATTCTCCATATGTCTGGACTCTAGGGTAGGTAGGGTTGGACAGAAGCCTTTTCTAACAGAAAAACATCCATGCCAGGCTACAATTCGTGAAACAAGATATCAAGTCTCCCAGAAGCATGTGGGAAAGTGTGTTGTGGTCTGCTGATAGCAGGTTTTAATTTTGTGGGCACATTCAAGAAGTTACGTTTGACACAAAAACACCACTTTCTCATCACCAAAAGAACATTCTCACGGTGAAGCATGGTCATGGCAGTATCATGCTTTGGGGTTGCTTTTTACTGGAATTGGGGGTTTAGTCAAGGTGGAGTGAATTATGATTACTTCCACATACCAGTCTCTGCAAAGAAAACTAATTTCAAATTGCAACTGTAGTAGTAAAGTAGTAAATAAGTGTAGTAAAGAAAAGGCACTGGTGTAGATTCATGACTTATACCATTATGGGAAGATTCCAAAACCAAAAAATAATGCTTTCATTCTACACACGTGTGGTTGGACTGCATCTCGCTGCGTACAGTTATGGAGATCTAAACTTTGCTGTTGGCATTTCATGCATTAATCTGGTTGTGCCAGAAAATGGTGTACTGCTGGGTCACCCATCCAGTGAATAAAGAAAAATAGCATGCATTTACTTTACTTCAGCAAACAAACTATACATACATTTCAGGGAACACCCTAACTAGCCATACAAAGCACTGCAACTGCAAGTAAACCACCAACAGGTTATTACAGAACAAGCACAACAGATCACAGAAAGTTTGAAACCACTCCTATTCTACAAGATTCCCACGAGGTCTATTATGGGCATTTAAAATGAAAATAAACACTAATAATGTCCTATAACGCATGCTCCCAACTGTGTCACTTATCAATTACCATTATAAAACAACATTAAAGATTCATAATACAAAACCAATGATAATAATGCATACATCTAACAGCCTTGAAATAACAGTGAACAGGTGGCAAAATGACTCGGTCCAGAAACCTCGCTATCCACCAACAATGCAGCCTCACACACAAACTACTTAGCTATAAAAAGATTTCGATCCCAACTGCCTGAATGTGTCTATACATATATATATATATATATATATATATATATATATATATATATATATGTATATATGTGTATATATATATATATATATATATATATATATATATATATATATATATATATATCCCCAGCTACTTTACACCCTACTTAGCTCACCAAACAGATCTCACTCACAAAGGGAGGTATATATTTAATGATAAATAAAAGAGAAATACTATAACAAATAACGCAACAGAATGACTTCATAGTTCAAAAGCAAAGGAAATAATTTGCCACCACAGTGCAGAATAGTCTCAAATAAATACAACACATGAGTTTGGATATTGTCATTGCCTTAGTTAAAATAAAATTATGATTTTCTGTCAAATGAGGGGATGCAAGGCAGTCAATAATAATATATACTCAAATTATTCATAAAGTACACCGCAAATCCTCTTATTCCAGCCACTTTCTCAAGAAAAACAGCAATTGAAGATGTAATGTCTACAATTTTCCTCCTAGACTGCTGATATTTGTTGAAATTTTATACATGATATATGAAAGTAGTGTGGAGGGGGTGGGGGTGTACTGCAATTGAGCCAAATGTTAGTCGTGCATTCATCAATGTGATAACGACTTCTGCTTATGTGAATAACAGTGACAGCTGCTGACAGTTTTACCTGAAAAGTGACAATGACTCAGCGCTATATTGTAACTGCACTGTGCTAATGACTTGCAAAGTTATGCATAGTGCACTGTGCTAATGACTTGCAAAGTTATGCATGCCCAGACAGGTGATAATTGCTGACATTCATTACATTACCTTCTGCAGGTGTTATGCAACAGTCACAATCTGTTATAAGGCCATAGTCAGTCAAATAGTACAACACTTACATATTGCTATATTGCTATATATTATCTGTTATAAGGCCATAGTCAGTCAAATAGTACAGCACTTACATATTGCTGTGCCCTTCCTCCCACCTACATTCCAAGTGACTGACAAAGCCAGGAGAAATGCATAAAAATATGGCAGCTCCATGCTGTCAGTAGTCAGTCTGTAAAGACATTTATCTCACTCAGGCAAATACGCACTATAATCATATTAATAAGACACACAGAAATGTCAAGCTTGATAGCTTGTCTTCTGCCATTCACTTACACAGCAAAAACAGTATAAAAGTGATTATTGAGCCCATCCTCCCATCTATTTGTTAGCAACATACCAAGCAATGAGGAATGAGTCATATAACCATTGTTTGTGTAGATCAGAAAATCCTGTGGAATAAAAATTAAATAAATTAAATAAATACACCAACACAGGTGCAGGCCATCATATGCCAAGTAATATGGTCTGATAGCCTTGTACTCCCATGCTGACCAATACTGAATCCCCCTGGAAACATACCAGAAACTAAGCCAAGTATTGAAGTCAATCATATAATGTCATAACTTGCTTGCAGTCATTGTTACAAACAGTAACACCATGAATCGTGTGATTTTAGCTAGTTTTCCAATTAGAAAAAATACAGTATGCTTCTAGCAACATCAGAGATGCTTCAAATGGTAACAACTTGGCAAGGCTTCAAGGGACACATTACCTTAATTCAGCATGCATCTGCTTTGCATTGGTCCCCATAGACTATCCCTCAGACTATCAAGGCTGAAACTGCTAGTCCAGTGAAAGCATATACAAAGCCTGACACTGCATGGAGTTCTCTGTACTCTAAATACAGCGATTCAAAGTAAGTAAGTAGAAGGTGTGTCAGAGCTGAGTCCCAATCTTGGCTGTACTCGTATTGCAAAAAGTGCTTTTCTGAAAGTATTTACAAGTTTCAAAACAGTGAAATTGAACTTTACAAACTCACACTTTCTAGAACTGCTGTAATGTAACAGTTATGACAAGAAGCTTCTTTGTATGCCTACCTCAGAGTCAAGTAGTGCAGCACCTCAGTAAAAACAGATGACCAACCAAATTTGACACAGCTCTTACAAAAGAAAACTGACTACACTTTCTCTGCACACCTCTGATACTGGACTGTGAAAGAAACAACCACAGTTATAAATTCCAGCTTGCTTGACATAAAAGCACACAAACAATGCCAGGCCAGATCAATGGCTGAATAACTGTGAGCAAATGACAGCAGAGTTCACTTTTATCCAAACTGTTTCTGTAAGTAACAACCATAGATTCGTTTTGTGCATCTCACAATGTGCAATTCTGATCAAATGAAAATGTATGCAATAATGGCCAAAGCTGTGTATATCAACAGAGATATTAATGCTTGCAGTAGCCTGTCATCAACACACACACAATGCCTTTAACATTATAAAAGTAGATAAACTGCATGCATTTATACTACTTCCACAATCTACATTTTCACTCACATTGACCTTTTCTATTACTATCCCTCTGAATTTCGTACAGCTTCAATTTTTCTCTTGTTCTACATTGGCAGTCATAGCAGAAAAATAGATAGCACAGATACCCATTCGCCCTCTGCCACACTTGGATAGCAAGCCAGTTCTGCTCTTCAGTAAACTGAATCATAGCCTACACATGAAACAAGCCTGTCAGTTCTGCTGGTAATGAAGCTCTGTCCAAAAGCCTTCTACTAATAACCAAGGACTACATTCTGCAGAGCATTCTGCCTGAGCACTGACGCCCTGCCAAATAAAATAATAGGGGGCAGAAGGTTTGAAGCAAATCTCTGAAAACTAGTATGAAACTGCTAGGTAAAAAGCAAACCATGAATTACAGAGGGCATACAAACACTAAGCTACATTAAAAAAAATTCAAAATTCTTGTCTACTATTTCACACACAGTAGTACAGAGGTTTTCCTAGTCTATATGGGACTGGGTCTTCAATGGCATAATTACTGCTGCAGTTTTTATCAATGTCTGGGATATGTGGCTTATGTGACTAACTGCAAATACTGTTACCTGAATTGCTGTCTCTGATACTGGCTGTAGTAGAGAGCAGAACTATACCTACATTAAATTAGGCACCTTCCATAGCTTCCTGATCTTGTACCATCCTCAACTCTAACTTGAGGATAAAAAAAACTCACCTGTACTAAAACTTAAGCAACAGATAAAACAGACAACTTGTCAAAGTTTTAATATCACATATGAAGCTTTTCAGCTATGATTTCAAAATACTGTGTCGGCATTTATTTCTGCGTCTACTGCAGACCATTCCATTAGACTCTACCAATCAAGCCCCATAGCACACTGCATTGGGGGAAGCTGCCCCCTTTGCCCAGCTCTAGCTATGCTTATAGTCCAGATGCTTCTCAAAATGCCACAACACTGCAGCAAAGCCAGTCTGTGCATTTGCCTCTTATGATTTAGAAGGTTTTGTCATGTTTACAGTGTGGCATGAAGTTTTGTTGGGGGATGTTGAAGCCCTCAGCTGAAGTTTTGCTCAGAGCCTCAAGGCAGAGCAGATGGCAGTTGAGGACATACAATACAGTGTGGCACATACCACGACTGGGCAGACTTCCATAAAAAACAAATATTTGAAAAGAAACAATTAGGAGAAAAGACTTAAGACTACTGCACTTTTGTAACTCAATATGTATATAAAATATGTGTATCCTTATCTATAGCTTCCTCTTTTTTTATCACAAAGTAGGTCAAATCTCAAATGTCAACTTTGTAGTTGCATCTTTAGTACAAAATTTGATATTTCCATATGTAAATATCTTGCTATGTAAACGGAGACATTCTTTTTAATTTATTATGTATATACTGACATTCATTCTGCCTGTATTTACTCAGCTGTGCACAATTTTATCTTCTTAGTCATCCCTGCAACCCCAGGCCGTGGCTAAAATTGTTCCATTCTGGTCTAGCCCACTACCCTGATCAACAGGCAAACAAAAATAAATAAATACAGAGTCAGATATTTCATAACTGGTACTGGAAGAACTGTACAGAAGTTTCTAAAGTCACACATTTTATGTATGCTTTTCATTAAATTGCCATTTGTATTTACAGTTCATTTCATATTTCCTAGGAATTTTTAGCAACAAAGCTCAATGGATGACCCAAAATGAAAACTGAGTGATAAGAATATGGAACGATGTCTAGTCAAGTCACGGCAGTTAGCTCTTCACAAATGACTTGTTCGCATCACCTATATATAGCAAACTGGAAACATAAAACTTATAATATGCAGTAAGCTAAACTAAAGACATCTCTGTGTACACAGTGTCAATATATCAACGAAAGTTAAACCGCCAATAAAGTGTAAAGAGTTTTCCAAAAAAAGGGCTATAAGCTACCACACGTTATAATATGCAGTAAGCTAAACTAAAGACATCTCTGTGTACACAGTGTCAATATATCAACGAAAGTTAAACCGCCAATAAAGTGTAAAGAGTTTTCCAAAAAAAGGGCTATAAGCTACCACACGGACATTCCTGAGTCACACAACCAGTAAACACACAAAAAGAAAACTACGTTTTACAAACTGTACTCCATTTTTAGGACATTGGTTCTATCACAGTCAACTTCTCACTAACTACAGGAAAAAAAAAAACATTGAGCTTCCGAGCATATCAAAATAAGTACTTTGAGCTGCTGCAAACATGCATATGCTGAGCTGCATAAAATAGATCATTTCCCCATCTCAAGCCCACCTCCCACGACATACATTTGAAACATTTGAAACAACCAATATCCAGATTTGCAGTCTTTACCCCCTCTCCAACAATTTTTGGCTTTAGCCAAAATTCTCCAGCGAAAAAAGTTTCAACTCGTTACAAACATTCGAAAACATGGCTAAATCCAATTCCATAGTTTCCTCGTCACGCACACAAAATACACCGCATAATTCTACCTTGATTAATCCACCGATCCTTAGCGGCTCCGTCAAACAGTTAGTAACGCTAATTGCCAACACCATTGCTAACACCATTCAGCCTTCGAGATACACCGATCCTTAGCGGCTCCTTCAAACAGTTACTCACGCTAATTACTAACACCATTGCTAACGCCATTCAGCCTTCAAGATACAAAGTACAACTGCAAGGGGACACCTAGCAAGTCAAGACATTGCCTCTTCCCTCTCAGCCTCATCGCATACAACGTGCACCCCCTACATACACCCAGCTACCCACTCATTGCCCATTCCCGCAAGTTGTTTTACAAGACTATATTCAATTTCAACTTATTAAAAAAAAAAAAAACAACGCAAGTTTTAGCGGCTCCGTCAAACAGTTAGTAACGCTAATTGCCAACACCATTGCTAACACCATTCAGCCTTCGAGATACACCGATCCTTAGCGGCTCCTTCAAACAGTTACTCACGCTAATTACTAACACCATTGCTAACGCCATTCAGCCTTCAAGATACAAAGTACAACTGCAAGGGGACACCTAGCAAGTCAAGACATTGCCTCTTCCCTCTCAGCCTCATCGCATACAACGTGCACCCCCTACATACACCCAGCTACCCACTCATTGCCCATTCCATAAGTTGTTTTACAAGACTATATTCAATTTCAACTTATTAAAAAAAAAAAAAAACAACGCAAGTTTAAAAAGGGACCGGCGCGTGCCATTGCCTAAATCTGCCACTGGGTATTACAGGAAAAAAACAAGTACAGGAAAAAACAAGTACAGTACCTCACCAATTGGGTAGGGAACGGCAGGAAGAGAAGGTAGTTGCTGTGCTTAGCTGACCGGGAACTCGAACTGCAGTGGCTGAACGGGAACTCCTCGTAGTGCCTATATGGCGGTCCGTGAATTCCTTGACTGTAAAATAGAGGATCCAGTAGCAGGTAAAATCTCCAGTTCTTCGCAAAAAGAAGGAATTACCTGCTGCTGGAGCCTCTATTTATTAGGAGCAAACAAAGAAGCTTGGGTATGGGGTGGAGGTGTTATGCAAGTGGTGGCTCGGAATGCAAGAATCCGATTGGCTGCCACCACTTGCTTAGCAAGAACGTTTGGAAACGCTTTTTCTGCAAAAACTTCAATGTGACCTTAATGTTAAAACACACTGAATCGTAACTAGATATGATAAATTACATATTTAGTTACGATTTCAGAGTGTTTTACATTAGGTTGCACTAAAAATTAGCAGTACACTTTCTCTCGCTTGTGGAAGCACTCGGGGGGAATGGCTTGAAAACTGTATCTTCTCATGGCGCGCTCGGCCTTAAAGGCACAGGCGCCATGAGAAGGCACTCGGGGTGAATGAGTTAAAAAATGTGACAAGTGTTGTTAGAATTCATAGGAACAGTATTCAACACAGTTTCTATGGTAACTTCTCTTCCTCTATCAAGAGTGC
The DNA here is from genome assembly GCF_019279795.1 of Protopterus annectens. NCBI lineage: Eukaryota > Metazoa > Chordata > Ceratodontiformes > Protopteridae > Protopterus > Protopterus annectens. The sequence goes on along the minus strand of NC_056739.1, from coordinate 690,982,975 downwards.
AAACGATAAGGATGCAGGTCAGGAAAATAACGTGCAGTACTAGAATTTCAGCCCGATTGATTCTGCAAGCCCTGGGATCAATGTCAGCAACAACAAGTTTAGTGCCTTTAGCGAGATTCCACATGAGAATTCTTCAGCAGATACTAGCAACACAATGGTCAGTGTCAACCCATGTCTGTGACTATAAGAATAACCCAGGTGTGCAAAAAAGAAGTTATGTACTCACCATAATGTTCCATGTGAGTTGTTCGATCTCACCTTCATTCTTCACTGATGGGTTCAGAGCCAATCCTTGGCTCCGACACAGCCATTTAGCAAAGCTCAAAGTTTACCAGTAGCTCGAGACCCATCTCCTTAACCCATGATGCACTGCTGGAATTACCTCAGATCTTGTTTGCTGCTTATACCATATCCTAGTAAAAAAACTACTCTCCCTAGAGAGGAAGAAGCATAGAGAAGCCAGGATGAAGCCAGTCTCCAGATCAACTGTTAACTAGGAGGGGGGTGGAGGGAGGAATGTGAGAATGAAGGTGAGATGGAACAACTCACATGGAACATTATGGTGAGTACATAACTTCTTTATGTGCAGTTGTTCAATCACGCCACTCATTCTTCACTGATTGGTAGCATCCCTAGCACCCTAGATCCCAGGTGGCTCACGGGAGTACACTTTTCAGGACCGTAGAACCAAAAGAAGCCCTGTCCCTGGAGACCTTATCCACTTTGTAATGAGTGATAAAAGTGTGAGGCTTAGACCATGTGGCTGCAGCACAGATGTTATTAAGGGGTAACTTGGCTTGAAAAGCTGAAGAGGCAGAGACTGCTCTGGTTGAATGAGCCTTCACCTTATGAAATAAAGGCATATTAGCAGATGAATAAGTGTGATACAATCCGATAGCCATTTAGACAGGGTTGTTTTAGCCACTGGTCTACCTTTTCTGGCTTCTGAGAAGGATACAAAAAGCTGGTCTGATTTTCTAGTGTCTTTTATTCTATCCAGATAATATCTAAGTTGTCTGTGAACATCAAGTTTGTGCAGCATGTATTCTAATTTCTTGTTATGGTTGGGGAAAAAAACGGGCAACTCAATGACTTGATTGATGTTAAACTCAGAACATAGTTTAGGCAAAAAGGAAGGGTTTGTCCTAAGGGATACTCTGTCAGCATTAAAAATCATATAAGGGTATTTGATAGATAATGCTTGAAGCTCTGACACTCTGCGGGCAGAAGCAATTGCCACTAAAAAGATAGTTTTCCATGATAAAAATTTGAGCTCACAAGATGATGATGGTTCAAATGGGGGAAGAATTATATGAGATAACATGAAATTCAAATTCTAGGGAGAATAAGGAGTCTTTACTGGAGGCCTCATGTGAAGGGTACCTTTGAGAAAGGCCTTAGACAACTGGTGTGCCATAATATTTAGTCTGTCAATACCTAGATGAAAATTAGATATAGCAGCTAACTGTACCTGGACAGTAGCAGCTGCTGCTCCTTCGTTAAAAATCTTAGTCAAAAATTCAAGAATAGATGACAACAGAACTTGGTAAGGACCAATGTTCTGGTTTGAAGCCCAAATAGAAAATCTCTTCCACTTACTACAGTACAATTTTCTGGTGGAAGGTTTATGGGAAGCCAATAAGATTTGACTTGTATCATAAGAAATATTATGAAGCCTAACTATGCCGGCAACTGGAGCAGCCAAGCAGTTAACTTCAGTAACTGCAAGGAAGGGTGGAGGTCTCCTGATGGGTGTGTCAGAACGTCTGGAACTGGGTCCAAGATCCATGGATCCTCCAAAAGATGATGGTAAAGAAATGGGAACCAAATCTGCCGAGGCCAATGAGGGCCTATAAAAATGACAGTCTGTCCCAGTGACTTTGCTTTCTGTAAAAATCTGGGTGTCAACAGAATTGAGGAAATGCATAGAGAAGACCCAGGGGCCAATCGTGGACAAGTGCATCCCTCGTGGGATCTCCCAGAGGAGGTATCAGGGCAAAGTAGCTTCTGCATTTGGTGTTGATGTGACTGGCAAAAAGATTGCAGCAAGGCTGGCCCCATTTGCAGAAAATCCTATCCACAATCTCTTGTTTGAGGGACCACTCATGGGGCAACAAAATTGCCCTGCTCAGCTTGTCCGCTATCACGTTGGATCTCCCCGGGATGTGCATTGCTAACAGAAAGCACTGGGATGACACAGCCCACTGCCATACTCTGAGGGCTTCTCGGCAAAAGGGGGAAGTACTGCTCTCATCTCCAGAACATTGATATGCAGACGTGACTCTTGACCCGTCCATGTGCCTTGGGCAGTCTTTCCATGAAAATGCCCCCCCCACCCTATCAGGGAAGCATCCGTGGTCACAGTGGCTACTGGGGATGGCAGTACAAAGGGGCATCCTATTGTGACATGAAGAGACGTCAACCACCACTGAAGATCCCTCTTGCAAGAATTTGTAATCAGAATCATATGGTTCATTAGCAATTCCTGGTAAGACCATTGGGTGAACAGAAGCCATTGAAGAATCTGCATATGCATCCTTGCTACTGGAATGGCTAAGATTGCTGCTGCCATCAAACCTAGTACTTTCAAGACCTCTGCGGCTGGAGCTCTGTTCTTTGACACCAATGAAGAGATGTGCTGTTGAAGGAGTGATACCCTTTCGACTGGAAGACATAGAGTGGTGGTTGAAGAATCTAACTCTGCTCCTATAAAGACGATATGCTGCGATGGCAGCAAGGCAGACTTTTCGAAGTTGACTGTAATGCCTAAGTGGTTGCAGAGTGTCAGAGTGGATTCTGTTGCCTGAATCAACTGATGCTTTGTGGTGGCAGTAAGGAGCTAATCGTCCATGTACGGAAAAACCTGGAATCCTAAACGTCTCAGGTGAGCCATGACCACTGACATACATTTGGTAAACACTCTGGGGGCTGTAGTGAGACCAAAGGGCAGGGCTCAAAACGCAGATGATCTCTGGATGATCTGGCCATTTTTATGTGGTAGTATGCATCCTTGAGATTGATCAAGCACATCCAATTGTCTTTCCCTAAAAAGGGAAGTATGAACTGAAGCATGACCATTCGGAACTTCTCTTTCTTCACAAATTGGTGGAGTCTGCTGAGGTCCAAAATGGGTCTCCAGTCCCCTGTTTTCTTTGGAACCAAAAAGAATCTTGAGTAAGTTCCAAATCCTGTTTGGTCTGCTGGGACTGGCTGGATGACTCTTTTTTTTCTAGCAACTTGTGGACTTCTATAGTTGCTTGTTCCCTGTAACTGGGTGGAACGTCTGGGATTCTCCTGACAGAAAGGGAGGAGAGGAGAATGGTATGAAATACCCTTTGGAAATGATGCTTTGTACCCAGCTGTCATTTGTTATGTCTAGCCAGGCTTCTGGGTACAAAGATAAGCAACCCCCGACTGCCTCCAGAGCATGAAAGTTGGGCCTCCTCTCAGGAGCGCTGGTAGGATTGACCAGAGAAATGATATCTGTCACCCTGGTGTTGCGAACCCCTTCTGCCATGAGGGCAGCGTCTTCCATTATTACCTCCTCCTCTGCCCCTGGAAGGGGGTTCTCCACGTGTGACCTAAAAGGCTCCTTGGGCTTTTCAGAACCACATCTTTCCTCCCTTTTGGCCTTTGGGATAAGGCTGAGTAAGGGTGGAAAAACGGACTCTGATGGCAGACAGAGTCTTTCCCTCCTGTTCACTCCTGGTCAATGTTTCCTTTACCTTAGGCCCAAACAAGGATGAGCCATCAAATGGGGTATTTAAGAATGAAGACTTGAAGGGCTCCATGAAGGAACAGAGGCACATCCAGGCATGCCTACGAAGAGCAATCCTTGAACCTGCAGCCCTACTTGAATCTTCTGCTGCATATATGAGATACATGGACGGGTTCACAATGGAATTAAGGGTAGCAAGCTGGGCAGAAACTTTGTCAGAGATGCCTGCAACTACAGCACCCTGAAGAGTGTCTCCCAACTCCTTAAGGAGATTGCTTTGCAGTCTGATGAAATGGGTCAGATAGTTCAGTGATCAAAGAGTGAAAGTCGCTGAACTGAACATGCATTTCCCATATCTATCCACGATCCTAGAATCTCTGTTAGGAGGATGGATAGATGCAGAAGTCTCAGACAATTCCTTCTTGGTGGCTGCTGCCAATACCATGGCATCAACAGAGACTCCCTTAAACAAGAAGGTTTTATCTGCTGTGGCAGAGATAAACTTATTAGGTCTCCGAGGGACAGGCTCCAAGGATTCTGGTGACTCCCATGCCCTACGAGAGACCAATTGCATAAGCTCATCATAGGGTGGAGACACCCAGGAGGTGGAAGATTGAGACCCAAAAGCCTTCAGGAGAACCAACACATCCTCAGTAGGGGTTTTGGACTGCCAATCACCCCTCTGCCTAAGGATCTCAAGGATCTCCACAAAGGAGATGTCCTCAGAGGGGGATCGAGGGGACCCTTCTGACTCATCCAAGTCACTGTCAGATGTCAATGACTCCTGTGGGGAGTCCAAGCGCCTGCACACTCTCTTTTTGGGAACTTCCTCAGTGGGAGCCTCTGGGGAAGTCTCAGACAAGCAGGGGGTGCCCAGAGGGGCTACCTGAGGCTCTGGGCCTCTACGCTTGGGGTGGCTGATGGAAGCAGAAGCAGTCACAAGCACTTTAGGGGAAGAAGAGGCCAGACCTGGCAATGAGGAAGTCTTAGGAGACAATACTCGCCTCATAGCTTCGATGGCATCATAGCTCCGATGAGAAGGAGTCGACTGACCCGAAGGAACCATGATCCCCTCCTGCACCGATGCCATGGGCTCTGAGCCCAAGGTAGGAGCCGAGCTCCGAGCTCCGAGGCCCTGACAGGTCAGTGTGACTATCCACCCTGGACCCGACTGGAGAGTGTTGGCTCCCAGAGTCCCCAGTCGGTGCCGAGGACATCCGAGTAGATGGAGCCGATGACACTGGAACAGGTGTTGGCTCCAAGGGTTCTACAACCATCAGGTTGGCCTCCACCGGCTCCAAAAAAATGGTATGGCTCAGAGGAGGAGCAGTCAATTCCGGGGTAGTGGTCTTCAGTTCCAATGCTGCCTGGGTCAGAGCCGACAGCAATTTAGCTAAGCCTGGTGTCTTTAAGAGCTTCTGTACCAGTCGGTCCATGTCCAAATCAGAAAGGCTAACAGAGGACCTGGAGGAATGCACCGACGGTGCTGACTGGAGTAATGGAGAAGAAGGAGTTTCAGAGACCGGTTCCAAGGCAGTGTCCCGGGCCTGAAAGGAAAAGACTGTCGGCTCCGAAGGCTGTGGAATCGAAGTCACAGCAAGTTCCACTTTCTTAGACTTTTTTGACTTGGAGTCTGAGGAGAATTTAGAAGACTTTGATGACTTGCTGGCTCCATCCTGGTCAGTCAAAACTTCCACAAAAGCATGCTTAAGAAGACCTCGATCCATGAGCTTTCTCTTCCTTTCAGCAAGCACCCTAGTGGAAAAGGAGTGGCAGATACTGTAGGACTCCTGAAGGTGCACCTCACCCAGACAATAAACACATTGAACGTGTCCGTCTGTGACAGACATCTTCTGTCCACAGTCTGGACATTTTTTGAAACTAGACTTTAGATGCCTGTCTTTATCTTCCGACATAATTTTACTCAACAGCAAATTTTATATATATATATATATATATATATATATATATATATATATATATATATATATATATATATATATATTTACACTTTGTCCCCATTGAGGCCAATCTGCATATCAATGTTCTGGAGATGAGAGCAGAGCTCTTAATGTTGCAGGCATTCCAGGACTCTCTTCCATTTGGGACAGCTGCAGTTCAGACAGACAACATGTCAATAGTCTGATACATCAAAAAGCAGTGGGGAACCAGATCTTATCCCCGTGTTGAGATGCCCTCAGAGTGTGTCAATTGACAATATCTTCCAACTGCTTTCTAATAGCAGCTCATTTTCCAGGTAAGTCCAGTGTGATAGCAGACAAACTGAGCAGGTCCATTTTACTACCACATAAGTAGTCTCTCAACAACAGCTGTGATCTTTTTGCATCTGTCCTAAACAAGTGCAGTAGCTTCTTTGCCCTGATCCCCACCCCACCCAGTGAATCACCAAGAGATGCTCTGATCCATGACTGGCCCTTCAGTCTTCTGTATGCTTATCCTCCCACTCCTCTAATTCCCAAATTCCTTCAGAAAGCAGCCTAGTTGAAGAGCAAAGTCATCCTCATTGCACCTTACTGGCCTCAGCAGATTTGGTTCCCTTTCCTTAACCTCATCTACTATACCCACCTTGGATTCTGGATCTAGTTCCAGACCTTCTGTCTCACCCAACAGGCATGGTTCACCCAGATATCTCAAATATCAAGCTAACAGCATGGTTTCCCCAATTCCTTTAATAGCCAGGTAACCAATGCTTTCTTCCCCTGTTCATTCTCTACTTTTATCTTCCCATAAACCTTCTACTAGGAAACTCTACAGCAATGAACAGAGATGGTTTGTTTATTGGGCAGAACAGAATCAGATAGACCCTTTCACAGCTCCAATTCATTCTGTTCTTGAATTTTTAGAGAGTTTGTTTAATGTGGGTTCTAGCTCATCAGCTATTAAAGTTCAGGTTGCAGCAATCTCTAACTTTCATGATAGATTTCAAAATTATTTCCTGGCTTCCTCTAAACTGTGCAAAGCATTTTTGAAAGTTACTCTTCTTCTAATACCCCTGTTTACAGACCTAATGCCACCATGGGATTTAAATTTGGTACTGCAAGCCTTAATAGACTCTCCCTTTGAACATGTAGATAAATGTGATCTTAAATTTGTAACCTGAAAAAGCTTTTTTAGTGGCAATTATATCTGCTAGAAGAATTTTAGAACTTCAAGTGTTATCTTCTAAGCCCCCATATTTGATTTTTCATAAGGATAGGGCCGCATTGCATACTAATGCTTCCTTCCTTCCTAAGATGGTGTCAGAATCCAACATTAACCAATCCATTAACTTACCAGTATTTTTCCCACAATATACAAATAAAGGTAAATATATGCTACACTTACTGGATGTTCCTATACAAATATGTTTCTACATAACAAAAGAGATTAGAAAGACGGATCAGTTATTTGTTCCCTTTGCAAATTATAAATTGGGCAAATTGGTTACAAAGCTAACTCTAGCTAGATGGCTGACAAATTGCATCTCCTTTATCTATAACAAATTGACTCTCCCCTTACAAAAACCATTAAAAGCTCATTCAACCAGATTTGGCAACTTCTGCTGTATTCCATTCTAGAGCTTCTATGGATGACATACGTGTAGCTGCAACTTGGTAAAATCTTCATACCTTTATCACTCGTTACAAACTAGATCTTGTCTCTAGAGGAAGAACAGCCTTTGGCTCAACTTTACTCAAGAATAGGGTCTATACTAAAACAATGAAAGTCCAGAATTTCGAACGGTCACATGAGCGGAAATTCAAGAACTCGAAATTTCTATTGTGGGGGGATGTGCCCCCCACACCCAACACTAAATATATATTCCAACTCCGAGATCACACTACAATGAGGAAAGGGTAAATCTGATATTCACTGTACTGCGATCAAAAAATAACATCAAGTTCCTGAATTTCCACTCATGTGAGCGTTCAAAATTCTGAACTTTAGTTATTTTAATATAGACCCCAAAAATATCCTTCCTTAGAGTTCACCCTACATTAATACTTTAGGCCAGCATCACGTAAAGGAAAAGCGTTAGTGAGATTTATCAAAATACGTGGTCCTTTGTCATAAATAGAATGAATTTAGGTAGCTTGGGACTCTGTCCCATTAGTTGAGGAATGGATGAAAATGGATGACATCAGATAAAGAAGTTATGTACCTACCATAACATTCTATCTGTGTTGTTCATTTTCATTCTTCTTCAATTCCCCACCCACCATCCCCTCCATATTTCATAACTGACTTCTGGAAGAATGAGGTATTTCAGGACATCTGTGTCCTTTGTATTGAACTCCAGCTATAGTCTTTTTTATAGGCTTCCTGTCAAGCTGCAAACAACATCGGAGGGATGTTAGGGATGGTGCATTATAAGTAGGGAAGGAGCTCGAGAGTTCATTAGTGACCACGGGCTAGTAAAACAGCCAAGTCAGATTTGAGGATCAGATCCTATCCCATTAGTTGAGGAAGAATGAAAATGGACAACACATATAGAACATTATGGTAAGTAGATAACTTATTTTTTCAATAAACTATACTACTCCATTGATTTAACTAAAATCTCTGTATTACTTCTATGCATGATTTCTAAGGATAGTAACATGGAATATGGATCATGGCTACCTGAAGCTCAATTTCTTCACCTATTTAATACAGTCTATGTCATGGGTCTGTATAAATAAATTTTAATGGTGAAAATTAAATTGAGTGACATAAGCAATTACTGCAATGGTTTATCATTCAGCCAGAAACTTTTAAAGCAATTCTGTTAGGTGGGACTAACTTACACATGTCAGGTGTCCACAAAATCATTCTATTTATGGCAGACGACCACATAGTTTGATAAATATCACTAATGCTTTTCCTTTACATGATGCTGGCTTAAAGTATTAATGTGGGTGAATTCCTTGTCCTCAAATTTTCCTATTAAAATTGATGAAAAAAAAACAGAAAAAGAAGCAAACCTTTGACAATGAATACAGAGTAAAACAGAGGCTAAAGGAATAAAAAAGGCACATTGCATTAAGTTTTACTGTCAGTATTAGTCTCTGTTTTGCATGGTTGTATTTTTGTGGTAATTTTTATTTTTCTATATTAACTTGTAGTATTTCACATCACACACAAATGTTAGAATCATTCTAAATGGAGGCAAAAACTACTGAAAATTATTTCAGGAGATGACAAAAGACAATAAAGAGAAATGATAATGCATTTATCAATAGTGAGCACTATGACAATTATTAATCTAAAACCCAGCTCTCTGCATAGAAACAATGTCCATGTTATTAAGTATGGATAAAGCATGAGAAGAGTGCCATATGGCTGAAACATTAACATCAGCTGCCAGTTTGTTATTAAAACTGGCAAGTAGAAGTGGACTTTTGTCTCACTGTATGGTCTTTACTGTATTTATTAAGGTACTTCTATACAGTGGCAGAAGACAAAACACTGGGGCAATTATATTGACAAGTACCAGCTTAACAGCGAGATGACTTTCTCATAGTTCAAACCCAGCAGCGTTCATGAAACCCACTGTAAAATAGCATTAGTAAAGATAAGTAATTTGAATGCACATGTAACTTTCTTAATGTCCTAGAAACAATTCCATTCTTTTGGAAGTGGATGACCATAACCCATTGAACAGGAGCCAACAAAAAGGATTTTACTCTAAAAAGCAGTAAAATTTGTATGATCCTCAATGTTATTTAAGAGTTAAACTAAGTATGAAACCAAAATAATATGATAAAACAATAATTTCCTTGCATTGCTTGGGTCACATTTACAGTACACTACATACCAGCACAAAGGGTGCCCCCCACACCTCCCTTGTTTGATATTCTCACTCCGGGGTTGCACTGCAGTGGGGCGGGGGCTCTGTTCCATTTTCGGCCGGATGGGCTTTGATCGGGTGAGCTTTCAGTCAAGTGAGCTATCGGTGCAGTACAATGCCTGGAAACATTTATATATATATATATATATATATATATATATATATATATATATATATATATATAAAATGTGTGTCTGTAAAGCAATACATACCCCACGTAAATGCACTTACACATGCTTATTGGTGTTTATATATGCTTGACCTGTTTACTAGTGCCTTATTCAACATGACACTGACACTTCACTCCAGTTAACTTTTAATTGATATTTTGCAGGTTATACAGCTGACAGATGTCGCAATATGTTCATGTACAGATTACCAATGGTAAATGGTATGTGATACAGTGGGATTCGGTACGGGAATGTCTGTTCGTTAGGCGGTTGTTCTAACCAATACACTATTGCTGTGCTGCTTCATTTGCATATATACCCATATATCCATGGCTCCTGGTTCCCCAAACACACACCCCAACCCCTCTCTAACACTGCAGTCATCCATTTTCCAGTCGGATTCGTGGTGTATCCACACCACTACACATTGGCCACTCCCTCCTCCTCTAGACCCATCCCATCAGTTGACTCACTCCACTTATTCTCAGAACTCCCAAACATTTAGTCCACAAACAATGGTGACATGAGTGACAAAAGAATACTATTCACAATTTTTGGGTTGTCCCACATGGGGCACACATGTGTTTATGTCAAGATTAGACTCTATACTTCATTACATCCTTACTCCCGTTAACATGACACTACAATAAATTAATAAGTATAACTATGTGGTAATGCCCACGTTACACATGAGAGCCTAAGTATGTACGTATTTCTTTTACAAATAGACCGGTTTAGTAATTGGCGTTGCCATAACAGGCAGATCACAGGAATGATTCCATGTTTGGGAAAGTCCTCACATTTGATTATTTTCAGCACAGCACTGACTTCGGACATTGTACACACTTCTGCGTTTTAGCAGTTTAGTCCCATCCCTCATCTGCGCAACCTATTATTCTATCTACTGTCGAGGTTTGTAAGGGCACATTCATGTTATTTATGTCTGCAAATGGAATGAATGTGTTACAGAGAATGTACTTCTACATATTGATGTCTGCATGTGTGTATGCATATATACTTATAATGACCTCGCTGACCTCCACGGGGCTGTTCAATTAGAACCAGCCCATCCAACCCTGGCACGCCTGGCTCCATAATTTCATACCCATAGTTCCTCCACCCCACCCATGTTTAAAATGCACGCATGCCATCCATTGTCCACTTGTTATCGCAGCCATGACACACCTCCACACATTGCCCTCTCCCGAGCATTAGGGGCCCTACACGTATATTGTCCCAACCCATGTATTCTCAGGCTCTCCCACCATTAAGTCCTTGAACATACCTGCCCTTGCTTGTGTAATGGTCAGATGGCCAAATGGTCTATCAATTTTTGGGTGGTCCCACCAGGGACTACCCTCTGGGTGTAAAGTAGACTTAGCAAATCAATAATGTTTCTCCCACTGGTAATATCCTGCCTGTGGTGTGAATAGCAGCGCTTTGCTCACTCCTGCCCAGCTGGATATGACATATGCTGACAGCGCTATATAATACTGGGGTTGCTGTTGATTCCCTTCTCTTTCCTTTTGTATGCTTTATTGTTACATCGTTCTTTCTTCATAGGCATATATATATATATATATATATATATATATATATATATATATATATATATATATATATATATATATATATATATATATATATATATATATATATATATATATATATATATATATATATATATATATATATATATATATATATATAAATATCTATATTATATATCTGTATATATCTATATGCATTTCCTATGCTGGGCACTGCTTAGACCCGCGCATGTGTACTCAGACTTGCTTGCTGGTACCTATATGTGTTTACTGCTGCTTATTTGTGCTTCCACCTGCTTACTAGTGCCTTATTCATTATGACAGTGCCACTTTGCTTGAATGATATTTAAGTTAAATATCTCATGCAATACTCTTATGTTGGTTTTACGGCAAATCAACATTCATTCCACATGGAAAATGATATGTGCTATTGTTGGGCTGGAACCGTGAATGCCTGTTTGTTAGGCAGATGCTCTAAACACTACACTATTGACACGTTGATTCTGCATGTTTTTCTCTACTTGAATGAATATGATGTGTAAGCTACGCTGGGTGGAGGGCAGCAAAGTGCAGACACACTATGCTTTGCTTACACCTTCGATATTGCAGCAATTCGAATATATAATAGGGACACATGGACAGAGAATCTAATTGTGAAAGTTCTAGGGACAGGGCTCAACATTCCACTACGTGCTTATGTGTTTACTACTTCGAGTTTATTTCACTGTTCGTGGACACTCTTGTATGCTTAGCATACATTTTTGTATCCACGGACACTGAATTACTGACTTACTATTAGGGGCGGGCTCTGCTAGTAGGCATAGTAGGTTTTGCAAGTGTCGGGGCATGTTTACACCTCCGTAGAGCACTTGTACATGCCCCCTGCACTCGCACACATTTCCTGTGCACATTGAGGTTGCGGCGGTGCTCCCTCATATTCATATGGCGCTGCTGCACCATCTGTAGTGAGGATGCTTGGCACAAGGCTAAAACCATCCTTGCGCCGAGTTTCTTGAATCCCAGGGATACTTTCTCACGTCCATATGTCTTCCCTTCTATTTTCCTTACTTTGTGTGTTAGACTTCCTATGGTAAATCCTTCACTTTGGAATTATTTCATAACTTCAGCTTCTGTAAATTTAGCCTTTACTTTACTAATCTTCTGTTTTACATTCCCCCATTTGTGATCTTATTGTTTGGGTTGTGAAAGTTTCCATACTTGAATACTTTGCCTGTATTTCTCTTCAAATATATTTGGAGATGCTTTCTGGTATTGACTATTTTGTCTTTCTCCTCTGCACAAACATTGCAAGAATTCAGACCTCTTTTTCTTTCCCGTGTCCATGTTTATTTTTCATGCCTTTTAAAATTTTCTAGGCTTTGTTCTTTACATTTTTTTCACTTCCTTGGTTACGTATTCTTCCAAATGGCCCAGCATTTTTGTATATATAATACTTTTCACTGATCTGTTGTATGAATGAGAGCAAACATACATATGATGGTTTTGATAGTTTTTCTTATGCAAGTATTTTTCTTTCCACTAATTTCTGTCTTAATCGTTTTGAATGTGTTCTTTCCGGAAATTCTGGGCTTCTTGCATAATTGGAACAATACATAATGTCTTCCTTATCCTCAGTCCTCCACTCTATCATCTTTATGGCTCTTTTCCAGAATCTCATTTATTGTGGACTACTACTTCTGTCTAAAATGTGGTAGGTGCCTATATACAACTGTGACTATATACATGCAATAAGGGAGAGTTCACGCAGAAAAAGGGTTGTGTTGGTGGGCCAGTATAAAACATGTAGGTCATAAAGTTTTGCGTCTATCACCACACACACAGTAGCATAAAGTCTTCTTCAAATGACAGTACAGCTCATTTCTAAAAGTTGTGTAGCATGAACATTCTCTGCTGTTAATACAGCCACTGTCATCCCTCTACACAAAGGTGAAACGTACACTGACCTAGGCAATTATAGGCACACCGGCCTAATTATAATGATCTGCAATGCCGTGGAATGCATTGTCATGGACCTTATAAACAAGGACATTGGCATCCTCCAAACACTTGACCCCACACAGTCTGGTTTATATCAAAGGCATATCATGCCTGTTAAACTAGTCTGACTTCTTCAAAACAGTCACCAAAGCCATGGATGAGGGGAAGATGGTGCACATTGCTTCCCGACTAGGCATAATAGTTAAACTCTCCCAGCTAGGCATCAACCCATATGTTACAAGATGGGTAGCTAACTGGCTCACTGACAAAACCCACTTAGTCAAAATAGGGCAAGCCACCTGTAGTAGTAGACCTGTAAGAAGCGGGGTACCCCAAGGATCGGTCTTGGGTCCTCTACATTTGGGATATAATTTTCTGAGGTGCAAGCCCAAACCAGTGGTCTGTGGTTGACCAGGTTTGCAGATGACTGCAAACTGGGCACTGTCTTCAATTCCCCTAAATATGTGAATATCCTCCAGGAGGGCCTTACCCAAACTAATGACTGGTGCCAGAAGTTTAGGCTCAAACTGAATGCCAAGACATGCATCATTATCCCCTTAGGGGAAAATGGCATCAACACTAATTATCCAATTAATAACAATGTACTAAGTGTGCAATCAGTTGTAATGGACTTGGGCACCCAGGCTGATAGCAACCTGACTTTTGACCACCATGTTGTCTTCATTGTATGGAAAGCTTTCAACATGGGCCACCTCATAAGTAAGTGTATTTCATTCAAGAACAAGGAGTTCATAACATCCCTGTACTCCTCCCTTATCAGACCCAGTATCGAGTACAATGGCCCCTTAGCAATGTAGCATGCCAAGCACATGCAGCAGCTGGAGAGACCACAGAGTCTCCTGACCAGGAAAATGCAGGGTCTCAAACACCTATCCTATACAGCTAAGCTAAAAGCCCTGTCTCTCTACTCAGTCTTGTACAGACTGCTCAGAGGTGACCTGTGCCTGGCATACAAAGCCATCTCAGACCCATCCTTGATAGATTGGCTGTGTGTGTGTGTGTGTGTGTGTGTGTGTGTGTGTGTGTGTGTGTGTGTGTGTGTGTGTGTGTGTATCTCTATCTATATATACTATACACTATATTCAGGTTCCTGTACTTCTCCATTTTCCTTGTTTGGTCAGGGGGAAGTTTCTTTACTCACCAGTGAGAGTGGGGAGTACTGATCTGCCTGTTTGTCCTCAGAGGAGTGGTTAAAGACAGTAACTTTTAGTTTATTGGCAATTTTGGGTCATTTCCTGCCTTTTCCAGCCCCCTGCTATAAAGCACGCTTTGGCGGGCTTTTCCAGCTGTAGAGAACTCAGCACAGCTCCTCGTGGTGTCCAGCAGAGTTCCTAGAGCAGCAGAGACCAGAAAAGACAAACTTTCCAGATTTTAAGTATTTTTCTTTGCTTTTTCGACCTTTTGTGACTTTCGACCACTGTTTCTGCTTATTTTTATCAAAGTATTACCTGTTGTTACTGCTTTTACAAGCTCAAACTGTTTACTGCACTTGCTAGTTTAAGTTTTACTTAAAAGTTAAACTACAGGCTAATACACTCAAGTGTACTAGCTTTTGATAGCATTTAGTCAAAAAGTACAGCATTTATTGTGTTTTCTGTCTATCTGTGTAAAAAAACTTGAAAAAAACAAAACAAAATATCCTTGTTTTCCATACTTTCCTAGCTAGTGTTCCAGTGATCAGATTTTGCTGATCCCTGGGCTTTGTCTTGGTTCCTGTACTTCTCCATTTTCCTTGTTTGGTCAGGGGGAAGTTTCTTTACTCACCAGTGAGAGTGAGGAGTACTGAGCTGCCTGTTTGTCCTCAGAGGAGTGTTTAAAGACAGTAACTTGTAGTTTATTGGCCATTTTGGGTCATTTCCTGCCTTTTCCAGCCCCCTGCTATAAAGCACGCTTTAGCGTGATTTAGCGCGGAGTTGCCACAAAAGCACACAAGAGCAGTGGCGGTTAATCAAGGTTAAACTATTCGGGCTACCTAAAGTCCACTCTTCATTTTTTCTCTTAGAACAGCTCTTCCTAAGCTGTACTGCTAATCTAACCACCCTATTCTATACCTAATAAGTTTAGATCTACTTGATTCCTAAGTGACTATTCTCTATCCGGATAGCCTAGCACTTGCTCCCAAAGTACTCTTTACTCTGATATAGCACTTTTTATTATACATAGCACCCTACCAGCCTAATACCCCTTTTCGATCATCCACATCCCTCGAAGTCTTTTCAAACCCATCTACACAAAGTTTTTAACTTTTCCTTCTAGCATGTCACGGGCTCAGTTGCTAGTGTCCTCTCCTGCTCAGCTGATGAATCTGGGAATATTGAGGCAATGTTACAATTGCCTCATGTACACAGACAACCCTCTCCTTCTCCCACAAAACACAAACACATGCGAGAGATGCAACTATATAGCCAAACTGGAGGCTGAGCTCTCTCAACACAGGACTGGCAAGACCAGACAGGAGGAGAAGGTAACCACACACACCACAAACCCAGTCTCACATAGCACTATCACAACTTCATATCATACACATAAACACATAAAGACATACTGGGAGGCTCTGACCAAAAATCTACCAAAACAGCAGAGGCCACCAAAGCAGACACCCAAACAACTGCCACCACAGACCAAGACACATGCAACACATAGACCACAAAGTCAGTGTGCCAAACAGTCACAGCCCTTAAGGCCAAACACAATGCCAGACACTCTTGTCATAGGTGACTCCATAGTCAGACACACTGACGTCCCACTCACCAGATTGAGCAAGGAGAAGGTCACAGTAAGCTGCCTGTCGGGCACTAGAATCCGCCACATAACGCAAGCACTCAGGTCACTCGACAGCAGGTACAAGTATGACTCAGTCATTGTCCATGCTGGTGTGAACGACCTGAGACACACCTCCCTGGACTACATGAAAAGAGACATAGAGGAGCTCTCTGATTATGTAGCCCAGGCAGGTATGACCCTGACCTTGAGCAGTATCCTACCTTCACCAAGAATGATGCCACAATACAGAGACAAGATGATCAGCTTTAATAATTGGTTTAATTTCTGGTGTCATTCAAAGGGGATCCAATGTCTGTCTGCCTGGGATGACATGCTGGACAAGCCACGCTGCTTCGCAAGGGACGGCTTGCACCTGTCACCCCTGGGCTTCTGGATATTGGCAAAGGCTCTTGCCACCCCCATAGTGCCTTTTTTAGGCAAGGCTCAAATTCTAAACCTACCACCCTAGAACAAAACAAAGGAAAAAAACTAAGGGTAATGCTGCTCAATGCCAGAAGTCTCAACCTCAAGATGCACACACTCGAAGCCCTTCTCAGTATGGAGAACATCGATGTCTGTGCTGTGACTGAAACCTGGTTCAAGGCTCCTGAGAGCACCCCGGCACTATCAGGTTTTACCTCATATCATGCATTCCGGCCCCAAAATCCGGACAACACCAAGAAAGGAGGAGGGGTGTCCATATTCATCAAAGACACCCTCACCTCCAGGTTGGTGGCAACGCACGATGCATCAGAGACCATCCAGGTGCAATTAACCGTAGGCAAGACTGCTCTGCAATTTGTAGCATGTTACAGGCCACCCTCTCAAACTCAGGAACCTCACACAGCTTTCCTGAAAACTCTGGAGGGGATAAATGTAACCCCAAACACCATCATACTAGGTGATTTCAACTATCCAAATATAGACTGGGATCACTACTCAAGCCCCAACACTCTAGCCCAAAGGTTCCTAGAGTTCATAAACTCAAATGCCATGGAACAACTAGTCACCATACCCACAAGAGGCAAAAACATACTAGATCTCATCATTACGAACATGGGGTCACAATGTTCAACACCGGAGGTATACCCCTCATTGGTGAGGTCAGATCATAAACTAATCTCACTGGAAGTCCACATCCCGCCCCCACCCCAGATAAAAAAAGACCACAGTGAAGAACTTCTCTAAAGCCGACTTCACACTTCTTAGGACTGGTGTGGTCTCTTTGAAGGCCCCCGAACCAGCGGAAACCATCACTAAAGCCGCTGAATCACATACAAATGCCTTCTACCAGCACCTCCAGGACTGCATGGATCAGGCAATCCCAAACAAAACAAAGACTCTTTGTACCAAAGGCAAGCGTCCAGTCTGGTGGACCCCAGCCATAAACAAGCTCTACAACAAAAGGAGAAAGCTACTACAAGATAGAGCAAAATCCCTAAAAGGGAAGACACCCTTGATCATTATAAGTAAAAAACTAAGAGCTCTCATAAAATCATCCAAGGCAAATTTTGAAAGAAAAATCGCCAAGGACTCAAAAGACAATCACAAGGCCTTTTTAGTTATGTTAGAAACCTGGGAGGAAACTCCCAAATATGCTCAGAACTAGTTCAAAATGATGTAAAGATCACTGAACCTACAGACATTGCCAACATACTGGCTGACAGGTTCAGTGCAAATTCCTCCCCCCCAAAAGGAGAAATATCGATACCAGAGGATTGTAGCCTCCAAAACATCTCAAATGCTCAGGTGAGAACAGCTCTCTCCAAGGTGAAAAACACAGCATCCATGGGACCAGATGGTGTCCCCGGTTGTGTGCTCCATGAACTCATTGAGGAATTAAACCCGCAATTAGGGCAGCTGTTTAATCTTAGCCTCACCTCAGGATACGTACCCAAGGAGTGGTGTACGGCAACTGTGGTACCACTACATAAAGGCGGTGCCTCCACCGACCCTGGAAACTACCGTCCCATCATCTTGACAAGCCTGGACTGCAAAGCTATGGAGAGGATCATAATGGAACTCAGAAATAAAGACATAGGGGACATGCAGACATTGGATCAAGCCCAATTTGGCTTTGTCAAGGGCAGATCCTGCCTCTTAAACTTGGTTGACTTTTTCGAAACAGTCACCAAGGCCATTGATGAGGGCAAGGCAGTCCACACAGCCTACCTTGACCTGGCAAAGGCATTTGACACAATACCCCACTCGGGCATCATAGAAAAACTCACCAGCTTAAATGTAAACCCATACGTCACAAGATGGGTTGCAAACTGGCTAAGTGACAGAACCCACAGGGTCAGAGTTGCGGGCGCCATGTCTGATTCCAAGCCTGTCACAAGCAGTGTCCCACAGGGCTCGGTCCTGGGCCCACTCCTGTTCGGCATCTACTTTTCAGAAGTACAGGCAAGCACAGGAGGATTATGGCTGACAAAGTTTGCAGATGACTGCAAACTGGGCGCCATAGTTGAAAACACATCAGACACAGATATCCTTCAGAAGGGTCTCATAGAAACGGATAACTGGTGCCAAAGCCATGGCCTAAAGTTAAACGCTAAAAAATGCATAGTCATACCCTTCGGGAAAAACAATGTTACCCCCAGCTACCATATAGGTGGCAATCCACTAAGCACAGAAGAGGTTATCAGGGATCTGGGGACCCAGGTTGACAGTAACCTTTCATTTGACACCCACGTTGCCAAAGTAGTTAGGAAGACCTTCTACATTGCCCACCTGATCATGAAGGGATTCACATCTAGGTCAAGGGAGGTCATCATTCCCCTGTACTCATCGCTCATCAGACCGATGATTGAGTATAATGCCCCATTTGGAATGTATCTGACCCGACACCTGCAGCAATTGGAAAGGCCCCAAAAATTCCTCACCTAAAGGATAAAGGGTCTCAAAAATATGTCCTATGCTGCCCGACTGAAGGAGCTCCAGCTCTACTCAGTCGCTTACCGCCTGCTCAGAGGTGACCTGTGCCTGACATACAAGGCCATGTCCAACCCGGAATTAATGAACATGCTTCACCTCAAAAAATCTAAATCCATCCGATCTACAAGAGCACGAGACTTGAACCTTGACACGGTCATAAATAGGACGTGCTGGAGGGACAGATTCATCACCCAGAGATTCCCTATGCTGTGGAACAAAATCCCGGTACATGTGAGGCAGAGCACCTCGCTGGCTTTGTTCAAGAGAAATCTTGACCAATGGATGGGAGATCGCAGGTATACCCCATGGATCACCTCAGTGTCACTGCTTGACAGAGGCACAGCTAAATAATGGGCATAGTATCCTTCAAACTAAAGGGGTGGCGAAAGTCACAAATCTCTGGGCTAGGCTTGTAAATGCCCTAGGGCAGATAGCCTAGTATGAACCTATGAACCTATGAACCTATAAGTAGAAAGCTGCCTTTTAATTATATTCCTCTTCATCAAAGGTAATACAACTGTGAACCCACCCATAAAAACTAGCATTACAATTAACATGCATAATAGCCATCAGTATGCTTGTGCATTTCATCTTTTGATACTGTACATGCAACACAGTGTATCTTTTCATTCTTTGAATTCAGAGTTAATAGGAGTCATATTTAAATCTATGATATTTACTATATTGTTTCACCTCTTCTTACTGATTATGCTTAAATTAATGCATCTTTGAAACCCCCCCTTCAGCAGCTTATAGACAAACCATTACCTGTACTGTTTCAATAAAATAAACCAGAGGCCAGATATTAGTCTTATCCACTTGACTGCTCCAAATCTTACCACTTAAATTATCATAATATCTTATTAAAACAAGATTTGTTAACAATACTATTACTGCTACTATTACTGCAGTCAAAGGCTTTTCCATTAACATCACAACTAATACTAACAACATTGTGGTCATTTTTGAAATACAAACAAATTAAATTCTTCATAGTACAAATGTACAAACCAGAAAACCTACATAAGTTTAATAAAGGAACCAACCTTACTTAATGAGAAAACATGCTTTGCATAAACTGATCAACTTCTTTTCTAAAAAAAAAAAATTGTGAGGTTACTGTCATTAATATAACATTGAATATAATCCCTTGTAAAAGTTCATTATCCTAGACACCAATCCATCAAAGATCAGATCCAAGGCATCATTACATTTTAGAGAGTAATAGATCCCAGAATGCCTACAAAATCTTCTGTAAAAGTTTATCTCACACTAGGGGAGCCAAACGCATAATTAATCACAATGCATACTTAAATGGACCAAATATATTTCTGTTTTATACATTCAGTTTCACCATCCAGCCCAGGCAACCCGTTCCTTCCCCCAGGATAGGTGCTAAACCACTACAAGTAAAATGCCATCCAGTACAAATATCCAAGGCAAAATTACTAAGGTGATAATATTAGTAGCCTCAAACAAATTGACAACATGCGTTGGATAAAAAAAAACTTTATATAAATTCAAGGCTGAAAAATATGATTATATTACATACTTAAAATAACCAAAGATGTAAGATATGCATATGTATATATATGGTTCTACCTGACATAGCCGAAACCACACAACACCGACAACCACATCACCGACACCACATATTCGACAGTCCATAAACACGAAACCACACATAACCGACAACGAAATAACCGACGGTACACAAACACGAAACCCCATACACTGCACACACCACAATAACAATTATTAAAAACAAAACACATCCCCATTCCACAAACCACACACACAACACAAGCACACCAAAATCCTTACAAGCCCACACTAAACCTTACCCTAACCCTAAGGTCCGTCACTATCGCACACTTACCTACCCGCTCCCTAACCCTAACTCACTTAACCCGCTACCGCCCTACCCCTAACTCACTTAAGCCTCTCCTATCGCTTCCTAACCCTAACTCTTTTACCCCACCCCTATTGCCCCTTAACCCTAACTCACTTAATCCTCCCCTATCGCCTAACCCTAACTCACTTAACCCACCCCTATCCCCACAGACCGTCAATCTCCACACTTACCTGCTCGACCAACGTCCGTCACTACCGCATACTCACACAGCCTTTCCCCATGTCGGCATCCTCGGCGTTGGTGTTGTCATCCGTCGTGTCGGTCTTCTGCATTGTCGATGTTCTGCAACCCGCGATTCGCCGGTCTTCTTCGCTGATCTTCTGGAGCTCAATTCGCTGTCGGTCTTCTGCTGTCTATTGAAGTCAGGTAGAACCATATATATATATATATATATATATATATATATATATATATATATAGCCACAGATATTATATATATATATATATATATATAAATATATACATATATATATATATATATATATATATATATATATATATATATATATATATATATATATATATATATATATATATATATATATAAATATATATATATATATATATATATATATATATATATAATATGTATATATATATATATATAGATAGATAGATATAAATATAGATATATAAAACTATCTGTAAATCTTGTCAGCCAAGAATCCCTAACTCAGAAACATGACAGAGAGGGATGAAGCCCTGACTAATCTACAGGTGACCACAGTTTGATTAGTAGTAAAGGTGCCTGTAGGAGCTGGATGGGGAGAATGGGACTGAGCAGCAACTGGTGGTTTGTCCATCCTGGAGTGAGGGAAGAGCAAGATCAGGCTTACAAATTGGGTGACACCTAGTTGGCACTAGGTGTTTTATACATACAAGGAGAAGGTTACAGTTAGCTGCCTGTCAGGCGCCAGGATCCGCCACATAACACAAGCACTCAGGTCACTCCAGAACAAGTACAAATATGACTCTGTCATTGTCCATGTTAGTGTGAATGACCTGAGACATACCTCCCTGAACTACATGAAAAGAGACATGGAAGAGCTCTCTGATCATGTAGCCCAGGCCGGTATGACCCTGACCCTGAGCAGCATTCTGCCCTCACCAAGAATGATGCTGCAGTATAAAGAAAAAATGATCAATTTCAACAACTGGCTAAGTTTCTGGTGTCATTCAAAGGGGATCCAGTATCTGTCCACTTGGGATGACATGCTCAACAAGCCACGTTGCTGTGCAAGAGATGGCTTGCATCTGTCACCCTTAGGCTTTCAAAGACTAGCCAAGGCTCTTGCCACCCCCATGGTGTCTTTTTTAGGCAAGGCTCAAAGGACAAACCCACCACCATAAATAGCATAAGTAATCAAAAACTGAGGGGAATGCTACTCAATGCCAGAAGTCTAAACCTCAAAATGCATGCACTTGAGGCACTCCTCAGTATGGAGAATAGCAACATCTGTGCAGTAACAGAAACCTGGTTTAAGGCTCCTGAGAGCATCCCAGCACTACCAGGCTATAACACATACCATACCTTTCAGCCACAGAATCAGGACCGAAACAAAAAAGGCGGGGGTGTATCCATATTCATCAAGGATACCCACACCTCCAGGTTAGTGGCGCAGCACAATGCATCAGAGATCATCCATGTGCAACTAACAATGGGCAAAACTGCAATCCAAATTGTATCTTGCTACAAATCACCCACCATGACCAAGGACCCCCATTCCGCATTTCTGGAGACACTGGGAAATATGAAGGTCCTACCAAACACTCTAATACTGGGTGATTTCAATTACCCAAACATAAACTGGGTGAACTACTCAAGTACTAACTCCCTTGCCCAACGCTTCCTAGAATTTATAAACTCAAACACCCTGGATCAACTGGTCAACACCCCCACCAGAGGGAACAACATATTGGACCTGGTCATCACCAACATGGGTGACCGGTGTTCCACACCAGAGGTCAACCCCTCGCTGGTTATATCAGACCATTGACTAATCACTCCGGATATCCACATTCTATCCTCCCCCACCCCCAATCAAGGAAACCACCATGAAAAACTTTTCAGAAGCAAACTTCACATTACTTAAGACCGAGGTAGAAAGGTTTACAGCCCCCATGCTAAAGAACAATGCTGTCCAAGCTGTTGAAACCTATACAAAGGCAGTCTATGAGCATCTGCAGGAATGCATGGATCATGCTATCCCAAGTAAAACTAAGACTCACTCCTCCAAGAAAAGGAAACCAGTCTAGTGGACCCCTGCCATAAACAAGCTATACAATAGAAGGAGGAAACTAGTACAGAAAAGAGTAAAATCCCAAGAAGGAAAAACATCCCTGATCAGTATCAGCAAGAAACTACAATCCCTCATTAAATCATCCAAGGCTAGCTTTGAAAGAAAAATTGCCAAGGACTCCAAAGATAACCACAAAGCATTATTTAGCTATGTCACAAACCTAAGTGGAAACTCTCAGATCTGCTCTGAGTTAGTGCAGAATGGCATAAAATACACTGAACTGACTGATATTACCAACATTCTGGCAGAAAGGTTTAGCGCAAACTTCACCCCCCTCTCACCCCCTAAAAGGCCCATAACCATACCAGAAGAATGTAGGGCCCCATCAATCACTGACACACAGGTTAAAACAGCCCTATCCAAAGCCAAAAACACAGCTTCAATGGGACCGGACGGTGTCCCAGGCTGTGTCTTACAAGCGCTCCAAAATGAGTTAACCCACCCACCTTAACACACTGTTCAAACTCAGCCTCTCTACAGGCTATGTACCCACAGAGTGGTGTACAGCAACAGTTATCCCGCTCCACAAAGGTGGAGCCACAACGGACCCTGGGAACTATCACCCTATAAGCCTGACTAGCCTGGTCTGTAAGGCTATGGAGCGCATCATCATGGAACTCATTAACAGAGACATTGGGAACCTCCAAACCTTGGACCCTACCCAATTTGGCTTTGTTAAGGGCAGATCATGCCTCCTAAACCTGGTGGACTTCTTTGAGACAGTTACCAAGGCATTAGAAGAGGGAAAGGAGGTCCACACAGCCTACCTAGACCTCACAAAGGTTTTCAACACCATTCCTCATTCTGGTATTATAGACAAGCTCACCAGCTTGAACATAAACCCCTACGTCACAAAATGGGTTGCCAATTGGCTCACAGATAGAACCCACACAGTGAGAGTTGCAGGCTCTAGGTCCAACTCTAAACCGGTTACAAGTGGCATCCCCCAGGGCTTAGTCCTAGGACCCCTCCTGTTTGGTATATACTTCTCAGAGGTACAGGCAAGCACATGAGGACTATGGCTGACCAAGTTCACAGACGACTGCAAACTAGGGGCCATAACTGATTCTTCAGCTGATACAGACACCCTCCAGAAGGGTCTCACTGAGACGGATACCTGGTGTCAAAATCATGGCCTCAAGTTAAATGCCAAAAAGTGCATAGTCATCCCCTTTGGAAAAAATAAAGTACCCATGAACTACCACATAGGTGGTAGTCCCTTAAATACAGAAAATGTAATAAGGGATCTGGGGACCCAAGTAGATAGTAATCTCTCCTTTGATAATCATATTGCCAAGGTGGTTAGAAAATCCTTCTATGTGGCCCACCTAATCACAAAAGGGTTCGCATCTAGAACAAAAGACGTTATTGTGCCTCTCTACTCATCACTTATTAGACCCATCATAGAATACAACACCCCATTTGGGATGTACCTTACAAGACACCTGCAACAGCTGGAAAGACCACAAAAGTACCTCACCAAGAGGATTACTGGCCTCAAACAGATGCCCTATGCAGCCCGACTCAAGAAACTTCAGCTGTACTCGGTTGCATACTGCTTACTCAGAGGTGATCTCTGCCTGACATATAAGGCCATGTCCAACCCTGAATCGATGGACATGCTCCACCTAAAAAAAAACAAATCCCAGAGAGCCACACGCTCTGGAGATATGAACCTCCCCACAATAATAAATAGGACGTGCTGGAGGGATAGATTCTTGTCCCAGAGACTCCCCATGCTTTGGAACAGGATTCCAGTATGCATCAGGCAGAGCCCCTCATTAAAACTCTTCAAGAGAAACCTTGACGGGTGGATGGGAGACAGTAAATTTACCCCAGGGATCACTGCAGTGGCTCTGCTGGACAGAGGCAAAGGGAACTAATGGCTCTGCTGGACAGAGGCACAGGGAATTAATCTAAGGGGTGGCAAAAGCCAACACATTCTGGCTAGGCTTATAAATGCCCTTGGGCGGATAGCCTAGTACTTACCTATGAACCTATGAACATGGAGTATAGAATTAGGGAATGTGCCCTACCATGCAACACTTGCTCCAGTAGGCTGAGTTCTTGTTGGAGGGTAGCGACCTGCCAGTAAAGAATGAGACTTTAGCCCCTCCCTCCAAGCATAAACAATCCGGTCCATTTCTTGTCACACAAATCTCACCGCTATGGAATGGACTGGTCAATAGGGCTTCCTGAGCAGGAATGAATGGTCCACATGGTTTTTGCCTAACCCAGAAATGCTTAGTCTGTCCCTGTGAAATGAATGGACCACTCAAATGTTGATAGTGGCGTCATCAGTCAAGGTCCTGTAAGGGGAGGAAAAAAAGAACCACTAACTCATCTATATGGTTTTCCTATTCTTTAAAGAAGCACCCAAAGCTGCCTTTGTTTCATAACTAGGAAGAACCATAATAAGTCATACATTAAACTGCAACCCACCTCACATTTCTGTCAGGAAAATCAGCTGTCATGTAACTGAGAATGTGAGAGTATACTAAATCTTAAAGAATGCTTCTGCTAGCCATCACATATTAAATCTTAAAGAATGCTTCTACTAGCCATCATATTCAAACTTATACTTCAAACTTCCCATAAGCATCATCCTTGTTACACCAACTGCAGCATAACCAGTAGCACTCCTCTCAATACTATTGGGAAACCTGCAATATTACATGGTCAGTAGAATAAATAATTTTGAATATAACAAATACACTACCCACTGGTAATACCCCCTGACCACAACAGCCCTCCACCAGCAATGCAATGAATGCTTCCAATAACTCACTCATCAATTGTGGAAGGACTCCAAGCTCTTTAGTCATACCCATCTGGCAACAACCAACAATCAAAACATAAGAAACCCACTTACTCTCAAGCAACAACCCAGTGCTGAGCAGCATCACCCCAAGCCACCACTGACAAAATCTAGTAACCAATCAACTACTGAAAAGATAAACCTTACAGCAAATAGTCAGTCATTTTACGAGGAACTAGATAAAAATGAGTTGCAAGCAACAGTTCAAAGTCATCTACTTGATATTGTAAATAATTCTGCAGGTCAAACTCTTTCACAGAGTCATGCAGAAAAAAATATTTAAGGCCTACTCTCCTTCCTCTAAGTTTATAGAAACCATATCTCACTTGGTTGAAATCTTATACAGTGAAATATTATGCATTTCTAGAAAATGATCAGCAAACAACATACCAGCAGTAGTAGAAAGACCTAAAAGATAGCTAGATAAATCAGCTTAAGCGTGGAGCTCATTAGTTTACACATGTAAGTCACCCTTATTAAGTTTTGTTCTCATTGCAAATGTATACTCTGAACAGTCATTGACAAAAATACTCTGTTGCCAACATATTTTACTAAGTAGCCACACTTATGATAAAAACAAAAGCGACAATTAAAATCTCAGCACAATGTTACAAGCTATCCAAATGCATTTCCCAGTTCCAAAAGAGTAATTGTATATGATCTCTTGATTGCTATAAAATTCCTTGGGAAATTGGACTATTCCCCCTCTTCCCTTTCATATAAATTTCATAGTCCATTTCTTCCTCCCCTAGATTTCCTGTGATATACAGCCATCTTTGATCCACCTTATTTTCACTTTACTTGAGATGTATCAGCTTGTTCTTTCAACACCTTATTTTCGAGAAGAGTGACAGATGTTTTTTATTTGGTATTGAAGAAGAAAAATCCCATTTCACTTCCATCCTGCACATTCTTGCCAGAAGTCACAACAAATATTATGTTTTCATACATGTAGTAAAATACCCTCCACTGCTACATCTGCTGCTGCAACAAAGGCTGTAGCATCAAGTTTCCACTACTCTTGCCATCACACTTATGTAGCAAATAGTAGATCACAGCTGCATGCCTTAAATATACCAAACTTGCCTCTAGTAATTTTTCACAGAAATTACTTCTATTATTGTATCACTGCAATATGACTTATTCTTCTGTATTCACTTCTATTTTCAACTTAGAGTGAGTAGGAAAGATGTCTTACTTCAATAAAAATTAAAAAGATCTGTTCTTGTAATACCATTTTTAAAGATAATCTGAAAAATCTAATACTGAAAGATAAAACGGGAAAATTGAACACTATAAAACAACTAAAATAGCTCCCTTATTTTCTAGGCTTTGTCTCACAAGAAGGCCAAAGAACTGAGACACCAGAGTCTTTTATGCATGTTAATAAAATCCTTTTAAGTCAGATAAGCTGTATTCAAGTAAGTATATATTTTGTCTGAAACTCATGCTGTTCGATTACTTAATTTATTTCATTAAAAAATTATTACAGTCCAGCTAAGGGAAGTTAAGGATATCAATGAACATTTTAATATTTAAAACTTTTAAGAACAATAAATGAATAAAGACTAGTATAACATGCTTTATTGGCACAACAATATAAAATCACAACTATAATAAAATAAATAATGCCGATATAAACTTTTCACAAGTCAGCTCTTTACAGTATACAAGGTATGTCAATTTTCTTGAATAAAACCAAATAATCTATTAAGCATGACTTCATAGTGCACTGTTTCTCTGTTTATATGAATACTTAAGTTGTCACAGAGTATCTTTCTTGTATTTAAATAATAATAATGCCAATTTAATCTATTAACAATATATTTTAAGTTCCTCTTGATCTCACTGTAATAGCATTAATTATCATTTGTCAACAACTCTCGCTGTGTTCACAAATGCAGAGAAAGGAGCTATAACAGATTTCTTTCAATGTTTGGTTATTCTCTTTCTAGCCATGCCCAGAAACACAAACAAAGAGGTCAGCTGATCTTTTTGTTTGTTTTGCTTTGTTTGTTTTAACAGGTAGTAGTTAGAACATTACACACTAAATGTGTAAATAAAATAAATTTATCAGACCAAAAAACTCAAGCACATGACTGAAACTTTGTCAACCAAAGTAATATGCTACCAGTATATGCTCTTATCCTCTTACATCTCAAACAGCAAACAATATCTACAGTAATTACATTTTCTATCTTATTTAAAGAATAAAAGTACAAATTTAAGAGTTTCCACATAAAAATCCTCCCAAAGAAAGATGGCATCATCTTTTTAGTTGATCCCAGTACTATGATCTTGTCCAATTCAGGGAAGTTGAATAGTTAGTCCTATGCAGAAAATTTCAATACAGTTTAGATATGACAAGTTTATATATCAATATTATTTTCTAAAGTTCTGACAAATTAATTTAGAAGTTATTCTGTTCATTACCAACTTCATGCATTTTAATAATATGCAGTAGCTCATTAAATCACTTCCTGACAGTCATTTTATTTTAGTACAGAGAAACTAAAACTCTGTGTAAGTAGCCAACTCCTAAATCTTTTATTATATTATCTAGTAACAATACATTTGTTCCACTAAAACAGTTAAAACTATAAGAAAAATAATTCATCCACCAATTAAACATTTTTTTCAATGTCAGAGCTTTCTACAGATTTTGGTTTAAAGCAAATTGATGGTACAGTAGATATTTATCTGTTTAAATTGGGTATTTTGCATACAATTGTTAAAGCTTTTCAATATAATATTGATAAAATTTAAGTTTCCTAGGGTAGGGTCAGAATAATATAAATGTTTGGCATGCACATTTTATTATTAATAAAATTACATTTTAAAATGTATTAACAATGTAGCCAAACACATGCAACAACTGGAACACCCAGAGAGGTACCTTACTAAAAGGATGCAAGACCTAAACATGCCCTACATGGGCTGCCTCAAAGCCCTGTCACTTTATTCAATATCCTACAGACTACTAAGAGGTGATGTGTGTCTGGCATATAAGTCATCCTCCGACCCATTACTGATGCATTTACTGCATATCTGCAAATTAAATGCATACAAAATACTTGGTCTACGGATGTAAATGTCTTATGCAACATCAACAAAAAGGTTTGGAGCAATAGGTATATCTCACAAGGATACTGCTGCTGTGGAACAGACTCCCTATCCACATAAAACAAAGTCCATTTCTGTCCATATTTAAGCACAACTTAAATCTGTAGATGGGAAACAGAACATTTACCCCAGGACTACCCTTTGTACTGCTAATGTGCACTGGCAGCTCCTAAATGCTTTATCTCATGCATACATCCTCTCAAATTATCTAAGCTATGATCCCACTTATTCTTATTAGGGGTAATATATAATTATCGACCATGGGATGACTAAGGCCAATCTATATCCAAATGGGATAGGTTATTTCAAGCACAAAAAGGGAAACTGGCTGGGCTTAAAATGCCCCACAAGGGCAGCTAGCCTAGTACTTACCTATGAACATATAAAATTTAAAGGTTGTCTTGGTATTTTAAATGTTCCAGTATCGCATACAGTTTTGTATGTTTTATTTTTAAGTAGCAGAATATGAAATACCTAATCATTTGGTTGGAGGCCAACTCATAAGATTCTATATCAGGAACCCCTACTGCACCATTATCCAGAGATAAAGTATGGCAAATCAACACTTATCAAAGTCTATTTAAGTACTCATTGAAAGACACAATTATGTTATGGAGTTCTTTAATATAAACTGGATTTGCTGCTGAATTAGCTTGTTTTACTTACATATATTTCGGACAATACTAAACTTTTACTTAAGTTTAATCTATCTTCAAAAAAGAAAGAAAAATATATTGTTCCATTCTGAAATGCTTAATAATATCATAATTACTTTAAGTACTGTTTTCTGAATTATTAATCATGACAATTCCTACAGCTTAGCTTTCTGATTACACTTATAAATATTTGTTACTATGTCATCCATATTTTGATTCATGAAGATTGCACTTGTCTTATTTTATTCATTTTAAAGTTAGATATTCTTTCAGTTTTTTTTAAATAAAGCATTCAAATGAGCTATAGAAGAATTGGCGTTAGTTAATATCAATGCTACAACATCCAGAAATAATAAAATTTAAAACATAATTCACTTTGAAACCTTCTATGTGTTCATCTTGTCTGATGGAATTTGTTAAAGGCTGCATTGCTACAGCATAAAAACGAGGACAAAAAAGGCACAATGTTTAATACCTTTCTTTACTTTATTGCTTGTCATAATTATACAAATATTTTCATATAAGAAGCAGATTTATTAAATAGTATTTTAATACAGTTATATAAGAATTTGGAGAGCCACATCCCTCCAAAATATTTCCAATTGATGGAAACAAATCTTTTTCTATGTCTAGACTAATAATTGCTACTTATAGTTTAACAGCTGAATATCTGTCAGTGTTAATAGTCTCTTACTGTTGTCCTGTGTCTTCTAAATACAAACCCCATCTAATCTTCATCTAGTAGAAATTACATTATTAATTTTAATATGTTAGATAAGGCTGGCATGAAACTTCTGAAAACTATTTTTAGAAAAACAACTAATCTATAAGAGAATCATAAAGTAAAATCCTTATTGTGTTTTAAATTAGGATAGTGAAGGGTATATTTCCAAGAAGGAAGAATAATACTTTTATTCTGTATATTAATAATTTTAACATTGAAATAGTATTTAATAAGCTAATTTAGAGATCTCATGAATTACCCTACCTGGAGATTTAATAATTAATTAATTAATTGTTCTCACCAACTGGCCTTAAACAAGATTTCATATTTTCATTTAATTATTTCTGTAATAATTTTGTTTAAAAATGACTGTAACAATTCCATCATATTTATTAACATTTCCATGGCACCTCTAACTGTCTAATT
>NC_056739.1:690897026-690949526 GCF_019279795.1 Protopterus annectens | reverse complement strand
CAAAAAAGAAACACAGAAATCAAAAGGACTTTGTGTTGGATTATGGAATGGCCAGCATTTTAGGAAGTCCTTGCATTGAAAATAGGCATGTTGATGATGGTGCAGGGCACCTCTGGTCCATAGGATATAGTGGCATAGATGAAGGCTTGTTGGGTCCTTAACATTGGCAGATGTATGTGGTCCCCTGGCAGGTTCTTGCACATGTGCTCATAATGGTGAGGTGGTTCAAAGAGGTGAAATGATGGCATAAGGAAGGTGAAATTGGTGGTGAGATCTCCTGCTATGGCTCAGGATTTAGGAAAGGTAAGAATGCCTACTGACTATGCACGTGTGGTGAGTTTTTTTTTTGAGGCAGTGTGTGTGGAGGGTGTCAACTCCCCTACTTAGTGCTGCAAGTAGGCAGACCAACAAATTCTCCTATAAGGATAGGGGTTCTTGAGGGATCTGCAGGAAGATTATGTGAACAAGGATGCAGTGCAAGACTTGGTACAAGGGTTTAGTAAAGTGTTTCCAGTAAATTGTGTGCTTTAGGCCGGGGGGGGGGGGCATCTTTGAACCTAAAGTCTGAGGGCAAGGAGGACATAGCTCATACATTGTTGGGCAAAACGGAGCAGTGAGACAAGGTGCCAGGTCTATTTCATAGCCCTCTTTTCCTGAATATAATGTCTTGCACATTAGGCTTAATTCCACTGAAAAGGCCTGGCAAGAGCTACTTAATCCCCCAACTGTCCTTTCCTGAAGGTTTGTCAGTGAATCACCACAATGCCAGTGCTATTTTTGAGAGGTTCAGCACAGGTCTGCTTTGGTTATTGCAAAGGAAAGCTACAGGTCAGACAGAAGTCCACTACCTGGATGATTTCCATTTGGATGATGAAGGCCAAAAGATGATGAAGGCCAAAAGAATGCTGAGAAGGAATCATTATGATTCCAGGAACTGTTAAGGGATCTGGATTGCCTTCACCTGCAGATGGGTTGGAGGGCCAGCCGAGCCTTTAACATTTCTGAGTTTGGTTGTGGACATTTGTAAGGAGTCTTGTAGGCTCCCAGAGGGTGTTAGATAAGTTGCAAATTAGGATTATTGTTTTCCTGAGGCCACTTCAAGGTGGTAGAAGTCATGGAGCTACTGGGATTGTTGATATTTTCTTGAGGTCAGTAGGGCTGAGCAAAATGTTTACTAGGTCTTTCACCTAGTTGTCTTTATGTAGCACTTTGTAAACAACACAGGCCAAAGATAGTCAAATGATCCAAAGAGGATTTGGCCATTTAGAAGGTCTTTAGCAGCTCACCATGTCACAGGCACACTGAATGTCTTCTACTGATATGCAGCTGTACGTGGATGTTCCTGAGAGGTTGGGTATGGTGCCTATTTCAAGGGCAAAAAGTTTTCTGCTGCATGGCCCCAGGATTAAAAAGCAGGGATGAGGAGAGACATTGTGATTTTGGAGTTGATGTCAATTTAGGTTACCAATGTGGCTTGGCAAGGGGACTTGAGCAACAGTAAGGTGGGGTTTCATTCAGATAATGAATATCTTAGTGGAAAAACCTGCCAAGCCACCTTCAATTCCTACTGTCTTGAGGAGGAGGATGGTGTTGCTTGGACAAAAATACATTTGTCATATATTTTCTGGTTGATAATCTTTCCCACTTTCAGTTCTGCGGGTTTCAGGCTACGGCCCTGAAGTGAATGGACACCTGTCAGTGATACCAGAAACGGGTTGGAGCATTTGCAGCTTGTAATTGGGGGGGGGGTTGTTCCAGCAGTTTTGGACATAAAGCACAAGGGAGGCTTATGGATCAGCATTAGCCTCTTTCTGTCCTTCCTGGATGGTCTACCAGTTCAGGACAAAAGATGATCAGCGCAGGTAGTTTCTAGGTACATGGTGTACTGATGGAATGTAGCTGAGGCTGTGTAGACAATTTGGTTACATCTGGCAGCACTGAGTACAGTGACTTTCTTGCCATGTGGTTCAGCTGTTACCAAGCAAAGGCTAATTTTGAGGACGTTAAAGGAGTGGGAGAAGATCTGAAGCTTGGCTGAAACATCAGCGGACACATGCTAAAGTTGTATTTGAAAAGGCTGCACTTGTTAAGTATTACATTACAAAACCTATGCTTTGTTCGTCACATTCATCATTTTATAATATATGGGTGCATTTAGAATTACTGAGATGCTAAGGAGTTCAGCATATCAAGACTTACATTTCACAGTCAGTTTTGGTTTAGATAGGCAGATAAAAAAAAACAGTCAGGTAAAGACCAGAAACGGGCACTGAAGAGGAATTATAATTGTTTGCTTTGCTGGGTGAGTTAGGCTATGACCTGGAGAGAGCTGTCACGAGACAATCTGAGTGTCTTTGTCTTTCAGTTTCCCAATTTGAGACTGGTGGGTTGCAGAAAGTTTGATTTTGTGATTAGGTAGGCATTGGCTACTCGGGGCATTCAGGGAAACTGTTATTCATCTTATTCCTTCTGGATAGGCAGGTCATTGGACTTATTGAAAGAAAGCACATTTTTTGAAGTGATCAAATGGGTGGGGGGTACATGGCTATCTGCTGCTTTTATGTCTTACATTAAGTAGTAGAGCAGTAGTGTAGGAAATGGCATGTGATTAGGTTTAGCACTGATTTCTTTGCTGTTTGATTGTGGAGCATTCTTTTATCTTTTGGTTGGCCAAGAAAGCCTGTGGGATGTTATTTGGCAGGGGCAAAGAGGGCTGTACTGGAATCACATTTTGCTGATCTTGGATGGGATACAGGAAGTGACAGGTAATTCATGAGTCATACTGATACACCTGGGAGGTAATGATCTTGTGTTGTGCGAAGGCACAGATTGCTGTCTTGGACTGCTAAGGATTTGACTTTAATTTAGCAGTTATACTGTGGTCATCTATTATTCCCAGTCTGGTGAGGCAAGAGGCATGCAAGGTGCCAGAAACAGAAGATGTTCAAGAATTTTGTAATCACAGGGTTGCCAGGGAAGCTTCATTATAAATTTTTTTTTTTTTGGATCACTGAGTCCTTACAGCCAGAGGTTCTCTGGTAGAAATTAAGGT
The DNA here is from genome assembly GCF_019279795.1 of Protopterus annectens. Taxonomy (NCBI): domain Eukaryota; kingdom Metazoa; phylum Chordata; order Ceratodontiformes; family Protopteridae; genus Protopterus; species Protopterus annectens. The sequence goes on along the minus strand of NC_056739.1, from coordinate 690,946,474 downwards.
TTACCTAAGTCAAGTGGGCCTAGATTTATTTAATGCGCATTTCTCGTCATTGCTTCTCAGAACTAGACATCCACACCTTATAGGATGCAGGTGATTTAGATTTATTCTAGGAAACTTGGGGGGAAGGAGAAGCTGCCTCTGGAAGGTAGCCTGAAGGGTAGGTGCATAGGTGCTCTCCCCCACATCACTTGTACTTTCCCTCTTCCTTTCTGAGCCAAAATGGGAGAGTATTTAGTATTTTGAGTAAAGTTGTTGAAGTGTTGGCCCAAAAGTAGTGATTTACTTTTAAAATCAGATTTGCCAGAGCAAGCAGTAGCTGCTCTGTGTCATATTTTAGGTGGGTTTTAAGTGGGAGCCAGCTTTCAAGCATGCTGCCTCGACTTGCTTACCTATTAAGGAAGTCGATCATTGGTTGTGATTCTGTGATGTTCTATATGTTAAATAGTTTAAAATGCAATGTGTTTCACTGATTTTTGTCGGATGAAGTTTACTACTCTTTCTTTATTCCATAGCCAGTATTGTGTTTGTTTTACAATTGCTCACAACAACTGGACTGATGTTGAACATCTTTTTTATAGCACTATATGTTTTTATTACTTGATCTAGACTAATATGTATGCATTAGTGCTCACTGTCTGTGTCACAGGCATTTATTGTAAATGTTTAATTTCTATAACCTTGCTTTAATCTGAGGAGCTTTGGCCTCCACTGAAAATGGAAATTATCCAGCTGGACTAGCCCGGTCAACAAATGTAAAATAAAATAAAATAAATAAAATAAAATAAAATGTTACTAGTAAGCTGCTGGTCTTGTCGTAATAAGTGTAGTAGCGTGACAACTGGTATAGCTTTTTTTATTGTAGATTTTGTAAAAGTGGAAAAGGGAGCCTTGGGGCAAAAATCATTAGTAAAGTCTATTACTACAAAGTACTGCTGCTGTGTAACATTGTAACACACTGAAGTTTTATAACATGAGAACACCCATGCAAGAAAGTTTCTCTGAGACTGATGCAACTGTAAAAAAAAATGTTTCTCATTTTCTTCTTTTCTGAAATTGTTTTATTTGAGTTAATATAGTGGGAATCACCTAATTTTAGAAGGACTCTTGAGCTGCTGAAATTTCTTTGAAGAATGCTGTGGAGAGATTTGCTTGTATAACTCTTTCCTTGGTCACATTCTTTTATTAGTTAAATGAAGCCAGAAAAATGTATAAATAGAACTCGGTGATAATATTGTTAAGCAATAACAATGTATTTCTCTTCTATTGTATAACATGGAAGCATGCTTAAGACTTTACATGATGCTTGTAATTACCCTCAATGCAGATAACATTGAAACAGTGTATCACACAGACAAAAATCTGTTTGCATGTGGGTGTGTATGACTATGTGTTTGATTTATATATATATATAATATATACATATATATATATATATATATATATATATATATATATATATATATATATATATATGGAATCACTGGAATAGAACAATATTGAACCTTACCACATCAATAAAAAAAACACACTGACCAAACACAAGATGAAATGAAAAAAAACAACAGAGCATAGGATATCACCCATACAATAAATTCAAACACCTTTAAGTATAATGAAAAAAGTATTTTTTGCTGAGGTATCGGATCCCCACTCCTCCCCCAAACTTATATATACCAACTCCACAGTTGCACAAGCACCAACATGGAGAAAAGTTCAAAAAGCTCAAAACCCTTGGCATTCCATACTTCCAACACAGCAAAAGAAGTCAATTTCCCAGTGTATATTCCAATCCAAAATGTATTGCTTATAAACAAAATGAACACACACACCATTACTAAAGAAAAGCCTTAACACAAACTCTTTAAGTAAACTATTCATCCAAAACAGAAGCATGAACATGTGGAATCAAAGTTCTTCATCAGTCCAGTTGTTGTGAGCAATTGAAAGGTAATGAAAAAACAAAAAAATGCACAAACTACTTTAAAACAAACACAATACTGGCTATGGAATAAAGAAAGAGTAGTAAACTTCATCCGACAAAAATCAGTGAAACACATTGCATTTTAAACTATTTAACTGTTGTAAATGTGTTTCACTGATTTTGTCTGATGAAGTTTACTAATGCAGTAAATGAAAAGTGCTTAACATAAGATATGACTCTTTCTTTATTCCATAGCCAGTATTGTTTGTTTTACAGCAACTGAAAGGTATTCAAGTCATTCGAAGTGCTAACAAATATACTGTTTCAATTGGCTTTCTTATCTGTGTTCAAATACTGTGTAAACATTATCATTGTTGTGGCTCATGCTTCTATATACATTTGTATGTGTGGGGTGGAGTGGATTGAGTGTGTATAAGCTACGTTGAGTTACAAGTTGGCCAAAAATTTTTTCACTTTCCATCACAGTCAAATATCAGCACTGAAGATAATAAGTAGCTGAATTTGGTGGTGTGAGTAGCATGTGTGGGAAAGGAACAAATTGTTGGTACAGTGGCACAGTTAATAGTTTTGTCATGTCACAGTGCTTGTCTCTCTTGAGTTTCTGTCTGTGGCTTCATCTGTATGGAGTTTGAATGTCCCCCTCTCTCTGTGTGGGTTTTATTCAGGTGATTTTATTTCCTCCAACACCCAAATACGTGTCACAGGTGAACTGATGTTCTTCCAATCTACAAGTAGAATGCAAGCTGTGTGTGTGTGTGTGTGTGTGTGTGTGTGTGTGTGTGTGTGTGTGTGTGTGTGTGTGTGTGTGTGTGTGTGTGTGTGTGTGTGTGTGTGTGTGTGTGTGTGTGTTTGTCTGCCTCAGAAAGTAATATTGGCAAGAATATACATAAATCTCCAGGGCAGAGAAATAAATAAGGAATCAAGTACATCTCAGAACCTTTAGTCTCATCAGAGCTTCTGGGGGCTGTCAATCCTTGGTGTATAAGTAGCTACTAAGCTCTTCTGCATGTGGCCCCACTTAAAACAGACCTTATTCAGAGGTGGGCACAGATTGTTATAGTTAGTGTGGGGCTGGGAATACTGTGGTCATTATTTCTTTAATTTTTCACATAGTAAAACTTCAGAGTTGCGAACAGAAGGCCATTCCAGCTTGTGTATTGGCTGCGGCAGTATAATAATTATTTCTTTAATTTTCCTCAAAAATCACAAGTCAGAGATATGTAAAAAAAAGGCCACTATCACTTGTCTAAGACCACTGTTTGCATAGGAGCAACAAGTTAAAATGAATTAATGTGACTTTTTTTTCTTTCATTTTTTCACATTCTTTACAATTGAAATCAAATGTATAAAAAAGTAGCAGTCTTCTGTGACCGGGGAAACAGCATGCTGCATAAGGACAGCTGACAGCAACAGGTTGGATTATTTTGTTCGGCTATATTCTTTTAAGCTTTCCTCAAAATTTGATTTAAAAGGGTACACAGAAGGTGGCTGTCTTTTGGGGTTAGGACTGAGGAGATATGTTGTGACAACAGTAACATGAAATACAGGACTATGCAAATTTGTCCTTTCATTTTCATACCAATTTTTTGTGTTAGGGAAGGAGGCAGTCATCCCAGATACGATTCATGTGTTCATGCAAGCATTTTCTTTTTAGTTTATGAGTAACTCAATTTATTGGTATCTATTGTGTTATAGGCCTTTAACATTAAGCCCTGGATATAACTTTACTTCTTCTTAGAAAGAAAAACGTAGTCAGTTACTTTCTTTACTTGTCATTTTTTGTACAGGTTATTGATGGACCAAATGTTGTGAAAAAGCCCTAAAATACTCCTCAGAGAATTTGAAACCCTATAGTTTCTGGGGGCCTACTGGTCACCATATCTGCAGCTTAGTTAAATTCTTTCCGATATAGTTATTATGTGTGTGTGTGTGTGTGTGTGTGTGTGTGTGTGTGTGTGTGTGTGTGTGTGTGTGTGTGTGAGTGTGTATGTGTATGTGTGAAACTGACAGTAGGTAGCAGGGTGGGCAGCGCCATGGGTCACTTTGCTTAGTGCTACGTATCATCTGATATTGACCATGCAGTCACTGTATATGGCATTTAAAAATCGGTACTTCTGGGTGTGGCTTGCTTGCTTGCTTAAAGGGTATGTGACTACCGTCAAGTAAGGTGTGTATTTCCTTATGCAGGGGGTGTGGCATATTTGTCAGGAAATAGAAAGATGAGAAGGTGGCAACCCTACATTATACACACACACACACACACACATATATATATATATATATATATATATATATATATATATATATATATATATATATATATTATATATATATATATATATATATATATATATATATATATATATATATATATATATATATACTTTATTAACAGCTTGTACTATAAAAGACTGCAGTATCTTCAATATATATGTATATCTATATCTATCCATGTCTGTGTGTGTGTGGGTGTGTGTCTATAGATATATATATATATATATATATATATATATATATATATATATATATATATATATATATATATATATATATATATATATATATATATATATATATATATATATATATATATATATATATATATATATATATATATACATACATATACATAAACATATATGGGCTTCATTCATGTGCTCAAACTCGGAAGCATTCAAGCTCTTGAACTATTGGTTGCAGTGCTTGAAAATAAACTTTTAGAACCTTGCCTCTGTTTATGTGCACAAAATCAAGATAAAGTGGGGATCGGAAATATATCCTTTCCGCACTATAGTGCAATTTTGAAACTGGTATATATATATATATATATATATATATATATATATATATATATATATATATATATATATATATAAATTAATAGGGAGTGTGGGAGTGCAGGGTGGCTTTCCCCTTGCAAAACAGATTTTATTTTTCAAATCTGTGTGATTTGATTTTATGTGTATACAAATATTTTTGATTGAAATACTTTTAGCTCTATCTTAGGCTTTCAAAGTTTCGATACTTGGAACATCTGTCATAAACTCATATATCTTCGTCATCATCATCATTCCTTTTTCCCATTTTTCTATTTGGGGATAAGGTGTCATGTCGACTGTCACAATCTCCCTCTATTTAGTGCCACTCTCCTGTCTTCTTTGACACTCATGCCTGACTGGCAAATGTCTTCTCTGACAAAATTTAGCCACCTCTTTGCTGGATGCCCTTGTTTCCATTTGCCTTCTTCCTGTCTGTCTCAAATCTTCTTCCCCAGATTTTCTTCTGCTTTTCTGCATAAGTGCCTGAACCACCTTTATCTGTTCTCTTTTCCTTTTTTGAAATTGTAGCTACTTTGGCTTCTACTGTTATGTCCTTAGTTTCTCATCTGCCCCACAGTGTGCATCCTACCACTCATCTCAAGCACTTCATCTCCATCACCTCTAGCTTCCTCACCTGCTCTTCCTTCACTGTCCAGGTTTCTGTACCATACAGTAGTACTAGTCACACCACTGGTTTGTACGCTTTACTTTTCAGCTTCTTTGGCATTCTTCTGTCATATGCTACACCTGACACTCTGCGCCAGTTGGCTGCATTCCCACTGATTCTAGCTTTCCCTTTCTCATTCAGACTTCCCTTCTCCTCCATCACCCCTATCACATCCTTGAAGCTGTTAATGTGTTCCACTATTTTCCCTTCCAACACAATTTGCAGTTTCGTCTGAATGCCACCATTTGCTGTCATTACAGCTGTCATATCTGTACTTAATTTCATCCCATGTGCCTTCCATTCCCCTATTTTTTGCTAAAGCTCTTGTTCAGAGTCTGCCTGTAATGCCATATCATCTGCACACAGCAACTTTGTTGATCTCTCCCCTCCAACCTGCTCGGTAATGTAGTCCATCATGAACAGCAGTGGGCTCAGAGCTGAACTCTGATGCACACCCACTACCACTGGGAACCCCTCGGTGAGACCAAAACACTGTTCATACTTCAGTCATTGTATCCTGTATACAGCCTGCACTAATTCTACCAATGTTTCTGGCACTTTGAATTACTGCAGGGCTGCCCAAATCATCTTTCTGGAGACGTCATCATATGCTTTCTCCAAGTCTAGGAATGCCAGTTGTATTCTTTCCTTATCTGCAGCTTTTTCTCAGCTTTCTGTCCCCCCTGCAAACATTGGATCAGTTGTGCTGCATCCTGATCTGCTGCTTTTCCTGACTTCATTTTCTTTACTGCTGTTCGTACTTCATCTATGGTGGGCTCTTCCTCTTCTCTCATCACAGGCTGGGTCTGGGACATTACAGCTTCTGTGGGGTTTTCTTCATTCAGAAATTGCTGGAAGTACTCCATACATCTGCCTTTAATGTCCTGCGGACTGGTGAGCAGGTTTCTACTGGCATCCCTTATGAAGAGTGTCTGACTTCCTTTTTTATCTTTTTGTCTTTGCCTTGCAACCTGTTACAGTTTCTTTGTGCTTTCTACTGACTTACTTTCTAGTAGTTGGTAAAGTGCTTGTGATGCCTGTTTTTTTTCTGCTTTTGCAACTCCTTTCTTAGCTTCTTTGTTAGCCGGCCAGTATTCCTTCCTAGCCTGCTCCATCTTTTCTATCTCCCTCTTTTTCCTGCACTCCTTTCTATTGATGACTTCCTGGACTTCTGCATTCCACCATCAGCTTTCCTTATGTACCTCATTTCCATACCTGACTTGGCCATATATCTGTTCTGTAGTCATCACACATGCTGTTTTAAGGTGCTGCCATTCTTCTTCAACTCCACCTACTTTTTCTTCATGAGGTACTAGACCCCTGCATAATTCCTTGAACTGTCTTGTTTTCTCTCCAGTCAACTTCCAGATCTTCAGCCTGGTCTCCGTTGACCTTACAGCCTTCTCTGACCACTGCTTGCAACTGATTGTGGCAACAAGTGGTTTATGCTGTGGGCTGACTGGTTCCCTGGAGATGACTTTGCAATCACTGATTCTACCCCGGTGTCCTTTCCTTAGTAGAAGTAAGTCTACCTAAGTTGCATGCTGGCCACTCTTTTCTGTGATCTTGTGACAGTCTCTCTGAACATTATATTGGTTACTATCAAGCCATGTGGACCAAGGCAGTCCTCATATTCTATTCTGTCTGTCCCGATATCTGCATTCAAGTCACCCATTATTAACACAAATTCATATTGTCCTGCTTTATCTACTAGGTCCTTCAACTGTTGTCTGAATGCACTCTTTTTATAGATTCATAGATTCATTGACTGTTACTAAGCTGATGACCCAGGGTTCTTTCTAAGCTTATCCAAGTTTTCCTGAAAGAATAATGTCTTGTATGCTAATAGGACATGGAGGGCCAGGCATTCATAAGACACCTCTGTCAATAAGGGACATGACTGCCACACCTGGTTTAAATTTCCTATTCCACATCCACTGGTCTAGGTTGCCCTTAAACTGTGTAATAGACTCACACAGCTTTACATGGATGGGAAACCTGTTCCATATATAGGAGGGGCAGTCTCTGGGACACATATCTGTCTTTCCAGCATGTTTTGTTTAAGTCACAGACAAAATTCAGGTTACTAGACCTTGTATTTCTGGTACTGTTTGACTTACAAATATGTAGGAGATTCATAAGTGTGCAGTTTGCAGATGCCTTGTAAGCCAGGCACCCCTCTGCAATTTATAAAAGACTGAGTAGATGGAAAGGGTATAACGCACTCTGCATAATGCAGGTTTGTTACTCCTTGTATTCTCTTTGTAAAGAACCTCTGAGGTTGCTCAAGATGCTGCATATACTTGGTCAGGAACATGCTGCATATACTTGGTCAGGAACATGCCAAAGGGAGCGTTGTACTCAATGATTGGTTCTGATAAGGGAGGAATAAAGTGGAACAATTACCTCTTTGGACCTAGATGCCATGCCCTTACATATAAGTTGCGCAACATAAAAGGTTTTCTTCACCACTGTGGCCAAGTGGCAGTAGAAGGTAAGGCAACTGTCTGTGTGTGTACCCAGATCCCTGACCACTAGGTCAACTCTTACAGGTGTATTATCAAAATGGTAATTAGCAGGGATGGTTGACTTCCCAAAGAGCACAATTATGCATTTCTTAGCATTGAGTTTAAGACCATGGCTTTGGCACCATTTGTTAGTCAGAGACCTTATTGAAGAATGCTAGTGTCTGCAGCAGAGTGGAAGATAACCCCCAGCTTGCAATCATCTGCAAACTTAGTCAGCCATAAACCTTTAGCATTTGCTTCCATTTCAGAGAAATAGATGCCAAAAAGGAATGGGCCCAGTACAGAGACCTGGGGGACTTTGCTAATGACTGGCCTCTTGGTGGCGGTGGTCTCACCGATTTGGACCTCTTGGGTCCTATCAGTGAGCCAGTTGGCTATCCAGTGAGTGATAACAGGGATTATACATAAATTAGTGAGGTTGCTTATAATGCTTGAGTGAAGTATTGTATCAAAGGTCTTGGTCAGGTCGATATAAGCTGTGTGCACAGTCTTACCTTCATCCATTGCTTTGGTGACCCTCTCAAAAAAGTCCACTAGATTTAATAGGCATGACCTTTCTTTGACAAAGTTGAACTGTGACAAGTCTGGTATTTGCAGGTTACCTATGACCTCATGTATCATGTCCATGGTAATTTTTTTTCATGGCCTCACATATGAGGCTGTAAACCTTATGGGCCTGTAGTTACCCGGATCAGTGGTTGGACTACCTTTGTGTAGGGGAATGACTTTAGCCATCTTCCTGACTGAAGGCTCCAGTTGAAAAGTGATTCAAGTGGACCAGAGAGGTCATGTTTCATGCTATTTATTAAACATCCTAGGATGCTATCAGAGCCCATTAATGCAGTGTTTTTGGCCTTGGAAATGCATCGATGACCTGTTCTTAGTAATGGTGTTTGTATGTGCTACTTCCTTTGGACAGCTGGGGGGGGGGAATTTGAGCTGAACCTGTCAGCCAAAAGGTTGGCAATGGCCTCCGGTTCAGTGTGGGTGATGCCATTTACAATATGTTTTTCACATTGTTGTGTATTTCCTCTGAGGTTACAGACATAGCTGTAGGAGGCATTGTGGTTGTCCTTTGCCTGAGAAGCCATTTTTTTCTTCAAATTTAGCCTTTGAAGTATTAATTAAACTTCTTAGCTGTCTGTTTAGATTGGTCAGGGGGCTTTTAGTATATATACCTTTGTTCCTCCTAGTCTTGGCCAAGATTTTTTTTTATTTTGTTGTATAACATGCACAGCTCACTCTATATAGCTATCAATATGGCTGTACAGAGATTTTGTAAATAACTCAGTGTATGTTATGGTGCTTACTGGGTTTGGGGGTGCTCAGAATTTAGCCAAGGTCTTGCTTAGTAGAGGGAGGTTAGCCTTGGGATAGTTTCTAAAGGTTTTTGGTTTTGCTGGATCCCTCAATTTCATTTTTATTTCAAGTAATACTGCCTTATGGTCGGTTCTGACAATCAAAGATATCACAATGGGTGAGGAACATTGTTCCCCATGTTTGTGAGTACAACGCCAAGGATAATTGTACCCCTGGTAGGAAAATGGACCAACTATTCCAGGATGTTGGTATTAATAAAGTTTAGGAATCACTACTCTTGTGCATTAGAAGTGGTGTAGGATTCCCAATCTATAGAGGGGTAGTTGAGATCCCCCATGAATATTGTATTGGGTTGAATGGTGAGGGACTCTAGTATATTGAGATAGGGAGTATGGGTTTCCTTGGATATGGAGGGAGACCTATAGGTTGCAAGGATATTTTATGACACCCTGTTTATGGTGCACATGTATGAGTTCTAGTGGGTCATGCACTTCAACTAGTCTGGATGTGAGATTGGTTTTAATATAGACTGAGACTCCTCCATGTTTAATTTCCTCCTGTGCAGTAGTTGGTCTAAAGGTGTGAAAGGCATTATAACCTTACACATGTGGGGTACTCTCAGTGACTTTAAACCATGTCTCCATTACTACACAGATGTCTACACACTCCAGGGAGAGGTAGGCTTGCAGGGAGTGGTTTCTTGTTAAGACTACAAGCATTCAGCAGTACCATCTTCAGATGCTCCTTCATAGGTTCAGTTAAGTTCATAGGTTTATCACTTTGGCAATTCCTAAAAAGGCACTATGGAGGTGGAAAAGGTCTTTGCCAATATCCAAATGCCTAGAGGGGATAAGTGCAGACCATCCCTGGGAAAAAAGCATGATCTGTCAACCATTTCATCCCAGGCTGCCAAATACTGTACCCCCCTGGAATTACACCAGAAATTAAGCCAGTTGTTAAAATCAGCCATTTTCTGTTGGTAATGTGGCATCATCCTTGGAAAAGGTAGTATGCCACTCAGTGTTAGGCTCATACCTGTCTGAGACAAATAATCAGTGAGCTCAATCATGTCTCGCTTCATACAATCAAGAGAGGTAGGCCTCAGATTATTAACACCCACAAAGACTATGACAGAGTCATACTGGTACCTGTGGTTCAGTGACCTGAGTGCCTATGTGACTTGCTGGATCCTAGCCCCAGAAAGAAACCTAACCATGACACTCTCCTTAAACAGTCTGGTGAGGGGAGCATTGGTGTGCCACACTATAGAATCACCAATGACCAGGACATGTGGCTGTGTGCTAGTTTACCTTAAGGGCTTAGTAGTGGAGGCAATCGATACAATGTTACTATGTGCAGCTGCAGGTGGTGTTTTAACAGAGTGTTTATGGGATGGCCGAGGACCCTTTCTTTGATTGTACTGTGCAAGTTGCCTTAGTGTTTTAGGAAGGTTACCTGTAAGTGCCTCATTGTAAGTAGTTTTATGTGTAGGGTCTTTACCCTGCACATTACGCATGGTGTAAGTGTCATTGACAGCCTCTATAGGATTAGTTTTAGTTGTATGAGAGAGTTTTGCTTCCAGTGTTAAAGTGTATTTTCACCTCTCACATACATTATTAAGAATAAGTGGGTTATCAGTGTACATGAGGCAATTGCTACAATGTCTCAGAATATCCATATCAACCAGACTAGTCACATAGAGAGTTGGGAAGTACATATCCATGACTACTAATCTACTAGAGAGGAGTGAGGAAAACTCAAATATTGAACAAGTCAATAAGACAAGGAACCAACGGTTCTTGGAATTCATAAATTCCAATGCCCTGGATCAACTAATCCTTAGTCCCACCAGGTGCTCCAATATCCTGGACCTGGTCATTACCAAAATGGGAAATCGATGCTTCACACCTATGGTCACCTCCTCATTGGTCAGGTCTGACCATAAGCTAATCACCCTTGACATCCACATCCCACCCCCACCTGTCATGAAGGAACCTCTGCAAAAAACTTCTCCAAAGCCATCTTCATGCTACTCAAGTCAGAAGTGACAAACTTCATGACACCCATGCAGACGGGAACTGAATGTTTGACTGCTGAATCCTACGGTAAGGCACTGTATGAGCACATTCACTCGTGCATGAATCGTGCCATCCCTAACAGAACCAAGATGCTCTCCTCCAAAAAAAAGAAGTCAATCTGGTGGTCCCTTACCATAAACAAACTTTAGAACAAAACGTAGAAACTGTTGCAGAAAAGGGGAAAATCCCAGGATGCAAAAAACTCCCTTACCAGCCTCAGTAAGAAGCTGAGATTTCTCATAAAATCCTCCAAAGCTAATTACGAACATAAAATTGCCAAAGATTCCAAAGACATCCACAAGGCATTCTATAGCTATGTCAAGAATCTAAATGACAATGCTTAGATGTTCTCTGAGCTACAATAGAATGGCATTAAATATACTGATCCCAAGGATATTGCCAATACCCTGGCAGATCGATTCAGTGCAAACCTCACCCCCCTCTCACCCCCTAAAGGGCACATCTCAGTACTGAAAGATTGCCAAATTCCAGTAATAACAGCCACACAGGTAAAAAACGCAGTCTTCAAAGCTAAGAATACAGCATCCATGGGACCAGACAACATCCCAGACTGTGTACTACATGAACTACAAAATGAACTGGCACCTCACCTAAGTCTCAAGTTTAATCATAGCCTCACCTCAGGCTTCATGTCCACTGAGTGGTGCACAGCTACAGTTATCCCACTCCACAAGGGGGGATCCACCTTGGATCCCGGGAACTACTGCCCCATCAGTCTGATGAGCCTGATGTGCAAGGCCATGGAACATATTAACATGGAACTTATAAACACAGACATTGGCAGCCTTCAAACACTGGACCCCACACAGTTTGGGTTCGTAAAGGGCCGATCTTGTCTCCTGAACCTGATTGACTTCTTCAAATCAGTCTCTGGAGCCGTGGGCAAGGGTAAGGTGGTCCACATAGCCTATCTGGACCTCGCCAAGGCCTTCAACACTATCCCACACTCTGGAATCATAGATAAACTTACTAAGCTGGGCATTAATCCCTACATCACTCGATGGGTTGTCAACTGGCTACTGAGAGACCCCACACTGTAAAAATAGCCGACTCCAAATCCAGAGCCAGACAAGTGACCAGTAGAGTACCTCAGGGCTCAGTCCAGGGATCGCTCTTGTTTGGCATCTACTTCTCTGAAGTACAGGCCAACACTAAGGGACTCTGGCTAACAAAGTTCGCAGATGACTGCAAACTGGAAGCTATTATTGAATCCCCAAATGATGTGGATATTTTACAAAAGGGCCTTACAGAAGCAGATGCTTGGTGCCAGAGCCATGGGGTCAAGCTCAATGCCAAGAAATGTATAGTTATCCCCTTTTGGAAAAAAAACATGTACCTGTGAATTACCACATAGGTGGCAGTACACTAAACACTGAAAGTGTGATAAGAGTCTTAGGGACACAGGTGGACAGTGGTCTCACCTTCGATAACCACATCGCCACAACAGTCAGGAAATCCTTCTATGTGGCACACCTCATCACTAAAGGCCTTTCATCCAGAAGAAAGGAGGTCATTGTCCCACTGTACTCATCCCATATTAGACCCATTATAGAATACAACATTCTGTTTGGTAAGTACCTCTCAAAACATCTGCAACAACTGGAAAGACCACAGAAATACCTCACTAAAAGAATCACAGGCCTAAAGTAGATGCCCTATGCTGACCATCTAAAAAAACTCCACCTATACTCTGTTGCATATCGTCTACTCAGAGGCGATCTCTGCTTAACATACAAGGCCATGTCAAACCCAGAACTGCTGGACATGCTACACTTAAAGAAATCCCAATCCCTCAGAGACACACACTTCAGGGATCTAAACCTTGTCATCACAATGAACAAAACATGCTGGAGGGATAGGTTCCTGACCCAGAGACTCCCCAGACTCTGGAATAGACTGCCCATACATGTCAAGCAGAGTGCCTCTTGGCCCTCTTCAAAAGAAACCTTGATGACTGGATGGGAGATAGGAAATTCACCCCGGGGATCACATCAGTCACCCTGCTAGACAGGGTTCCAGGGAAGTAAATACTGTGGGAAGAAATAGCCAGGGAATTGTTATGGCTAGGCTTGTATAGGCACTAGGGCCGATAGCCTAGTACCAACCTATGAACCTATGAACTTGAGATCGACACCTATGAACAAACTAGATACTTTAGTAGTTAAAAAAATCTGTCTAGACAGCAATGCCACAAGAGTGCAGACAACACACCTTCCTAATGTAAAATAACTGGTTTGGAGCATAAGGGCTTAAACCAGAACAAAGATACTAAGAATAACGGGAACAATAAGCCTTCACCAGCAATTCCCAGCTCAGAAGTGTGGAGGCTACCATCTCCTCCCACAAGAGTGCAGCCCACAAACCTTCTTAATGTAAAATAACTGGTTTGGAGCCCAAGTTCTTAAACCAGAATTAACACACTTTTAGAATAACAGACACAATAAGAATTCAACCAGCAATTCCCAACTCAGAAGGGTGTAGGCTATCTTCTCCTGCCACAACAGTGTAGGGCACAAATGTCAAGTCACAAAGATATAATTAAAAAAATCCACACAGAATATGCAGGGGCGCATACTTCCCTGTATGTCCCATCCCCCCTTACTTGTGCATACTAACAGAGAGGAGGATTGGGAAAACTTTCCTTTTATGCAAGACAGAGAGGTGTTTATTATTTGTGGTGCAAGACTACTGTCATTTTAACAGGGGCATTTACCCTTAGTACATTGCTCTTTGTCTTTGGAGTTTGTATACATAGGTAAGAGGACAAAATCCAAAAATGGTGGTTGTGATGTAGATACATGTTTGAAAAATACAGGTCTATATTTGTAATGCTGCAACCTCAAAAGAGCAAATGCTCTTATATCAACAAAAAAATACCAAACCCGCAGAATGTTGAACAGCCAAAACAGCAATTTTTTCCAGGGAAAAAATCGCTGGGCCAAAAAAAAAAAAAAAAACAGCAAGAAACAAATAAATAAATAAAGTGGGGGGCTTCATCCCCCCAATGTGGGGGCTGTGCCCCTGCACCCCCCCCACTTATATATACCAACTCCTAGATCACACCACAGTGGAGGAAACAGCAAAGTCCTGACAATGGCCCAGCGATTTCTTTCCCTGGGAAAAAAATCACTGTTTTGGCCATTCCACATTCTGTAGGTTCGTTTTTTCTGTGTCGATATAAGACCGTTCGTTCTTTTAAAGTTTTGACATTACAATAGTGGAGAGTGCAGAGTGGTGCTAGCAGCAGAGAGGCTAAAAGAGCGACTGCTAACCTGATAAAAGTGTTTTTTTTCCTGCTACTACCTGGGCGACTGTTCAATCTAGCTAAACTGCAAGTATTTCTGCTTCTTGAACTATTTTAAACTGTTTAAAGTTATTTTTGCACCTGCACTTTTAAAGTTTGTCCTGTTTGTTGCATTTACCTGTTGAGGCTACACACTCAAGTGCGCTAGCCTGTGTTACATATTTATTGCATTTTCCTGCTGTTTGTTGCAAAAATGAAAAAAAAAAAAAATTATCCTTGTTTCCCATCTTTCCTGACCTAGAGTAGTCCAAATACAGGCCTTGCTGTATTCTGGACTTTTGGAAAGTTCCTGTGTTGCCCATTTCCTTTCTTTGCTTCTTTGTTCACCAGTGGCAGTGGGGAGCTTAGAGCTTCTCCTACCTATCACTGGAGAAGTGTAGACCTCCAAAGTAGACACCCAAGCAACCGCTACCCCAAAACAAAAAACGTGCAACACATAGCTCACAAAGCCAGTGTGCCGAACAGTCACAGCCCTTAAGGCTAAACAACACACCTGATACACTTGTAATAGGTGACTATCATCAGGCACACTGACGTCCCGCTCACCAGGCTGAACAAGGAGAAGGTCACGGTGAGCTGCCTGTTGGGTGCTAGGATCCGCCACATAACACAAGCACTCAGGTCACTTCAAGGCAAGTACAAATATGAGTCAGTCATTGTCCATTCTGGTGTGAATGACCTGAGATGTACCTCCCTGGACTACATGAAAAGAGACATACAGGAGCTCTTTGAGCATGTAGCCCAGGCCGGTATGACCCTGACCTTGAGTAGCATCTTACCCTCACCAAGAATAATGCCACAATATAAAGACAAGATGATCAATTTCAACAATTGGCTTAAGTATTGGTGTCATTCAAAGGGGATCCAATGCCTGTCAGCCTGGGATGACATGCTCGACAAGCCACGATGCTTCACTAGGGATGGCTTGCACCTGTCACCCTGGGCTTTGGATATTGGCAAAGGCTCTTGCCACCCCCATAGTGCCTTTTTTAGGCAAGGCTCAAAAGACAAACCCACCTCCATAGGTATCACAAGGGATAAGAAACTAAGAGTAATGTTACTCAACGCCAGAAGTCTGAACGTCAAGATGCATGCACTCGAAACTCTCCTTAGCATGGAGAACATCGATATCTGTGCAGTAACAGAAACCTGGTTCAAGGCTCCCGAGAGCACCCCAGCAGTACCAGGTTATACCTCATACCATGCTTTTCGGCCCCAAAACTTGGACAGAACCACAAAAGGAGGGGGAGTATCAATATTCATCAAAGATACCCACACCTCCAGGTTGGTGGCACAGCACGAAGCATCAGAGACTATCCATGTGCAACTAACAGTGGGTAAAACTGCCTTCCAGTTTATAGAATGCTACAGACCACCCTCCCAAACCCAGGAACCCCACTCAACCTTCCTGAGAACACTGGAAAACATGAAGGTCTCTCCAAACACCATTATATTGGGCAACTTCAACTACCCAAACATAGACTGGGAGCATTACTCTAGCTCCAACACCCTAGCCCAAAGGTTCCTAGAATTTATAAACTCAAATGCTATGAAACAACTTGTTACCACTCCCACAAGAGGGGAAAACATACTGGACCTGATCATCACCAACATGGGAACTCTATGCTCCAGACCAGAAGTGCATCCCTCACTGGTAAGATCAGACCATAAACTAATCTCACTGGATATTCACATCCCGACCCCCACCCCCTGCCCAGAAAACCACAGTGAAAAACTTCTGTAAAGCAAATTTCACACTCCTCAAAACCGAGGTGGAATCCTTCAAAGCCCCCGGGCCTGTGGAAAATACAGCCCAGACCGCAGAATCCTTTATAAACGCATTCTATGAACACCTTCAGGAATGCTTGGATCATGCAATCCCAAATAAAACCAAGACCCAATCCTCCAAAGACAGACATCCTGTCTGGTGGACCCCAGCCATAAACAAACTATACAATAGAAGGAAGAGGCTACTACATGATAGAGCAAAATCCCAAAAAGGGAAAGGCATCTCTGATCAGTATTAGCAAAAAACTATGGGCACTCATAAAATCGTCTAAGGCCAGCTTAGAGAGAAAAATTGCACAGGACACTAAGGATAATCACAAGGCTTTCTTTAGTTATGTTAGGAACCTGGGTGGGAAATCCCAGATATGCTCAGAATTAGTCCAAAATGACAAAAAATACACCGAACCCACAGACATTGCCAACATCCTAGCTGACAGGTTCAGCGCAAACTTCTCCACCCCCCCACCAAAAGGGCAAATATCTATCCCAGCAGAGTGCTGCCCCCCTGACATCTCAGATGCTCAGGCCCTCTCCAAAGCAAAAAACACAACACCAATGGGACCAGACGGTGTCTCGGGCTGCGTCCTACATGAACTCCAAGAAGAGCTAAACCCAGACATAAAACTATTGTTCAGTTTCAGCCTTACTACAGGATATGTACCCAAAGAGTGGCGTACAACAACAGTGGTCCCTCTCCACAAAGGTGGTGCCTCAATGGATCCTGGAAACTATCGCCCCAAAAGCCTGACTAGCTTGGTCTGCAAAGCCATGGAAAGCATCATCATGGACCTCATAAATAAAGATATAGGGGACCTACAGACACTGGATCCTACCCAGTTCAGCTTTGTTAAGGGCAGATCCTGCCTCTTAAACCTGATCAATTTCTTTGAAACAGTCACCAAGGCCATTGATGAGGGGAAGGTGGTCCACACAGCCTACCTGGACCTCACAAAAGCCTTCGATACAATACCCCACTCGGGCATTATAGATAAGCTCACCAGCTTAAATATAAACCCCTATGTCACTAGATGGGTTGAAAACTGGCTCAAGGACAGAACCCACGTGGTTAGAATTGCTGGAGCCATGTCAGACTCCAAACCAGTTACAAGTGGCGTCCCACAAGGCTCAGTCCTGGGACCTCTCTTGTTCAGTATATGTTTCTTGGAGGTACAGGCCAACACGGAAGGACTGTGACTGACCAAGTTCACAGATGACTGCAAACTGGGCGCCATAATCGACTCTCCAGCCAACACAAGCATCCTCCAAAAGGGCCTCATAGAAATGGACAACTGGTGCCAGAGCCATGGCCTCAGGCTAAATGCCAAAAAGTGTATAGTCATCCCCTTTGGCAAAAACAAAGTGCCCACAAATTACCACATAGGTGGTAATCCATTAAGTACAGAAGAAGTAATTAGGGACCTGGGGACCCAAGTTGATAGCAATCTCTCATTTGACAACCATGTGGCCAAAGTGGTTAGAAAAACATTTTATATAGCACACCTAATCATGAAGGGATTCACATCTAGATCAGGGGAGGTCATCGTGCCTCTTTACTCATCCCTCATCAGGCCCATAATTGAGTACAATGCCCCTTTTTGGGATGTACCTTACCAGACACCTGCAGCAACTGGAAAGACCCCAAAAGTACCACACCAAAAGGATCAAAGGGTTCAAACAGATGTCATATGTTGCCCGGTTAAAGAAACTCCAGCTCTACTCAGTGGCACACCGCCTGCTCAGAGGTAATCTGTGCCTGACGTATAAAGCCATGTCCAACCCGGAATTAATGGACATGCTGCACCTCAGAAAATCCAAATCCCATCGAGCTATGCGGTTGAGAGACTTGAACCTCAGCACTGAAATAAATAGGACATGCTGGAGGGACAGATTCATAACCCAGAGGCTCCCTTCACTCTGGAATAAAATCCCAGTCCAGGTTAGGCAGAGTCCCTCATTGACTCTCTTCAAGAGGAATCTTGATGAGTGGATGGGAGATCGTAGGTTTACCCCAGGTATCACTTCTGTGTCACTGTTAGATAGAGGCACGATATACTAACCTCAAAAAAGGGTATAGCAAAATTAATTTAAAATGGGTGGCGAAAGCCAAACACACTCTGGCTAGGCTTATAAATGCCCTAGGGCAGATA
Organism: Protopterus annectens; assembly: GCF_019279795.1. Taxonomy (NCBI): domain Eukaryota; kingdom Metazoa; phylum Chordata; order Ceratodontiformes; family Protopteridae; genus Protopterus; species Protopterus annectens. The sequence goes on along the minus strand of NC_056739.1, from coordinate 690,927,860 downwards.
GCCTATTATGAGCCTATGAACCTATGAACCTATGAATATAGACCAAAAAAATGCTTACATTGTTCATTTTTTATCACATACAACAGTTGGTTTTCAATGTGTGAAAGGACATTTTGATAGTTAGTATTTCACTTTTCAGTATGTTGAAGAGCACTGTGATTTTCTGTATTCCAAATCTGCATATTGTACCTATAGATATATATATATATATATATATATATATATATATATACATATATATATGGGTCTACTTCATATGACCTAAATTTCATTTGACTGATACCAAAACACTGAAAGTTCAAAAGCCTGAAAACTCATTTGAATGAAACTCATTACACTGACACATTAAAGTAAAAGGTATATGCCCTTTTCCTCACTGTAGTGCGATCCTGGAGTTAGTATATATAGTTGGGGGTGTGGGGGGAACAGCCTACTACATTGGGGGAGGTGGCAGGCAAAGCCCCCCACATAGTTTAGGTAAATATTGTTTTCTGCAAAGAGTTATTCATTGCATTTATAAATATCCATGCGTATGGTTTAAAATATATAAAGTATGTGGGGGGCAACCTCCCCTAACTATATATACTAACTCCAGGATCGCACTACAATGGGAAAAAGGACATATACCTTTTACTTTAATGCGTCAGTGTTATGAGTTTCAGTCAAATGAGTTTTCAGGCTTTTGAAATTTCAGTGTTTTGGTCTCAGTCAAATGAATTTCAGTCAAATGAAATTACGTCATATGAAGTAGACCCATATATATATATATATATATATATATATATATATATATATATATATATATAAAACTATGGGTAACATACATTCTGTCAAATGCACAGCCTGTCAATCAAAAGATAGAAGTTGCATTACCCCTCACGAGCATGTTTCATGAAGTGGTGCTATAGTCAACTCACAATTACCTGATTGCAGCACAGTGTTTCCCACTTCCTTTTGTTGCAGCTACATAACCATGGAGTCATTGTATATATGTAAGGGGAACATATAATGGGGTGTGAGGGGGGGTGAAGCCCTCCAGTTAAAGCATTCTCTACACTGGTTTAAGGAAGTGGGTAGTTGACCATTTAAAGTTATGAAAAACCAGGAGTAATGATTTTCCTGTTGATTGCTTCTATCAATAATAATAGATAAACCCATATATTCTCTGCTTTGACCAACAAAAGGAAATATAATAAACTGTAAAAAAAATCTGTAAGTTAATTCCATTGTTTTAATAAACATAATCAAACCAAGACAGATCTTTTTCCTGATAATAATGAGAAAAATGGAATAAATCTCATCAAACTGAACAAAAACACAACAAAATGTAAATCAGCAATAGAATACCCCAAAACACTAACTCCAACCATAAAGCAAACATACAAATTAATATGATAAAAATGTAGAAAAAAATGTCAGTCTCTCAATTTCACTGCAGTAGCAAAAGGAAAACTAATCTGAGCAATCATACAAGAATTCAAAATACACATTACTTACCAGCAATGCAAACCCATCCTATTTCAAACTCAAACCTCATAAAAACCTAAATTAGTAGCAAATTCTAAGAGGATAACACTTAAAATGAATCGAATAAACAATCTGATTAATCTAATTGCAAATTCATAAATGTTAAAAATTCACACAGAGCTAAATTATAAATTGTACTCAACTACAAAACATCACTAAATATAAAAACAATGCCAAATATTCAAAAAGTATACTTGAAAGAAACAATGCCATATACAGCTGTATAAAGCAGACAGAAAGTGCAATGGCCTAAGGCAAACTGATATCCTTATACCCTACCAGTTTAGAAGAAACAAAGAACACTACTTCAAGTGAATATCTACACAAAATTAAAAAAGTAAAAATACACAGCAGTTGAAATGAATGGAAATCAATACTGCAAACATAAACACAAAATGCGTTTCGCATAATAAATGAAACAGCTGGTACTATGCTATATTATATGCTCAGTTTTGACTTAAGGCACAGCACTTATCATCATAAAAATCATCTCCAGATTTCACTTCTTATACCCCAGACCTTATATTTTATATTACATATATTTTATGCCTCCTAGATACATAGAAATATAGATAGAGATGTATATTTTCCACTACATAAAATACATTAGCAGACAGCTAGATTAAATATTAGTTTTAGTTTGTAGTCGTTTTTATTTTCTTACATAGAGAAAGACAATTACTTAATTAATTACTTTTAATAATAAAACTTGATATAATCCATGGTTGCTATCCTCTTTTTAACAGATGTGGTACTTCAAAAATAGCAATTTCCTTCTCCAAAAACAGCAGGCACCATTACCTTGATTGCTATGATAAGTCTTTCATTGAAGTTAGGGGTTAAATCACAGAGCTCCTGGAAGGCCTTCATTTTACACATCTGTACAAGTACCCTGAAGATTGAAATGCAAAAACAGAACATTTAATATGATGAGGAGAGAGTAGAATGAGACGGACATGCATATATCTGCAATCCATGCAATTTTCTTATTTTTATAAAAACAATAAATAAAAAGTGAGGTGACATGAAATCATTGCTTTGTGACATGGAGGTCTCACATTTGATGCGCACAAAACAGAAATATTGAAACAAATTATGTAAATCATTATAAGAAAAGTACGACTTCATGTAGCAAACTGTACATGAAGGTAGAAACAGCAACATTGCATTTTTATACAATATTATACTGTAGGGTAGAAAGATGTCATTGTTTTATCTACTGATAAACTGTTTTTTCAGATACAGTGAATTTTTATGTAAATGTCTAGTAGATATTACATGCTGCAAGAAGTGGTGCCAGTGTGTGTATTAAGTTATATTTTGCAAAGCTTCTCTAGTCTGAGCAATATTCTTATGATGGAATAATGATGCCTTAAACATGTTGAAAGCTGATTCAATCTTTAAAGTCAGCCTGCAATCATGACTCATGCCAGGTCTCAGGCATACAAATTCCATTCAATAGTGTTTTTCTTCTTCTATTTGTCATTGCAACCTTCTTAAGTTCTTTCTCACTACCCCTCTGGGCATTCCTTTTGTGACAGTCTTAACCCTCTTCATTCTTATACTTTCTTCTTGTTTACAGGCTCACTATTGAAATGCCAGCACTCAATATGCTGAGTGCCAAAAGGCTAAAAAAAGATACCGAAAATGCAGAAGAGCGAATCTCAAAAACACTCTTCTCCTTAGAACTTCTTTTTGGAAGGGAGGCAAGACCCCCTGGCCCACCACCCACCAAACTTGTATATACCAACTCCAAGATCACTATACCTTGGAAAAAAGGGAATATCCTGAGAAATGGCATCTTGGACTTTAAGTCCATTTTTCTTGGCCATTCAGTCTCCACATTTCTGGACTCACTCTAGCGGCTCCCAACATTTCAAATGGTTACCTGTTTACAAGCACACTTCTTATTAATGCCTCTTTTTTGTCCCACAGTCATCACAGACTTTGATCTTTGAGACCGTGCTTGTTCCTTTTCCATAACCATTCTAAACTACATTATGGCATGGTCAGTGTGCAACACTGGTACCCTAACTTGAAGAGTCACTCAACTCTTTATATAGAACTAGAATGACCATTACCTTCTCCCAGGTTCCAATGGCTTCTGCTCAAACCCTTCTAAGCTGAATGGCTTGATTAGCCTGCTTGCCCTGCCCACATTTATTAATGGATTATAACAGTCTCTCTTAGGCAGACTAAGGTTTCCCAGCATAGCCATACTGTTCTTGCTTATCAGTTCCTTAATCCCATTTCTGACCAAGTCATCACCACTGGTAGATTTCCTGACCATCTGTGAAGTGAATCACAATATTTGTTCTTCACTTTTGCCTCTAGCAACTGTAGTGTTGGTAAGCAAAGAGAGGAATCAGCCTCTTCTGTTTCATTTTTAGCAGTTTCACTGACTTTCTTATTTCCCAATATCTTAGCTCCTGCTTTTACAGATTTCATTCAAAACCACTCCTAGTATACACTAACAATGACCTCTGAGTCCTTATACTTACTAAACATCCTGTCCTACCAGAATTATTATGTTCCATCATCTCTTGTTATTGGCTGATGTCTCAACTAACCCAGTCATGTCAGCTCACTATTAACTATTAGTGCAACGACCTGGGATTCAGGCATTGCTGAGGGTCATCCTAAACTTACCAGCTTCACTTCTTTGTTTCTTCTAGTTCTGTTTGTCTACATTAACTTCCCCATTGTACCTGCTTCTTTAAACTAGCTCCCTTTACAACTTTTGCCTATCCCTGTTTCTCCTTATCTCCCTAGTGCTTCCACTTCTATCCTGTTGATTAGCTCTCTCTTTTGTCCTTTTTTGTCTCTTTGTTGGTACTTTACTCTCATCTGTCTCTCTTCCTGTTGCCTTAAGTGTTTGCTACTTTGCTTTATCACTTACTGTCACCTCACCCCATCCTCTTCACCTAGATACTCCTCATATTGATCACTGCTGCAATAGCCTTAGCTATATGAGTCATATCCTGTATAGGATATAACAGTTGTCCAGCTTCCAAAACACATTTCATGAACCCAAACAATTAGCTCAAGCTGAGCTGACTAAAAAGATAAGTTCCCTTCAGGGAAAAATTTCTACATTGTTTTTAAAGTCATTTAAATTAACTTTAAAGTAACTTTTAGGGTAAAACAATTACCTTTAAGTGAGGAAAAAGTATTTTCCATGTCTGTCTCATGATGTTTATGTACTTTTAGACGAAAAAGCATTGTTTTAATTTTGTGCTAAAAAAGTTGTTAAAAGTTGTTTAAAGCCACTTTTTCTATGGAGAAACTATGTTTTGTTTTACTTTTGGAGGCTGAGGAAAGGGCTTAAAGTTTTTTCATTATGTTTTTTTATGGGAAAGGGCTACTTTTTTACCACTTTCCTAAGCTTCCCTGGAAAATAAGACCTTTTTCAACTTGAACATGAAACAAACTATTGGCCCCTCTGTTGGCACTTCTTCCAGCCAGAAAAAAAAAAGCTAAGCTAACTAAGCAGCCTTTGCCATCACAGTAGGCTGGCATATTGCCACAGCCCATAGTAGATGGTTCTGCCATGGCCAAAGGTGGTTTCTCAGACCACTCATCTTTTTCTTCCTTTTCGTCTGGTGTTGTCCATATAGCCAACATGGACCGGGGATTAGCCATGTCCTCTGCCTTGGTTGGAGTTCTCTCAGTTGCAAGGGGAGAGACATTCTTGTTGGTCATGGAAGAAGGGGCAGAGAATATGCCCCCACTTGGCAAGAATGTTGTGCCCATCCCTGTTGAAACTGTTGCATACTGGTGCAGTTTATCTTAACATTCCTGCCAAAAACAAGAAAGAAAATGAAATATCTAGCTATGTCAGTTTCTCTGTACAGGAGTGATTTACTGGGTTTGGCTCTGTGTCTTGTGCAGGTTACTGACCTTTTTTGCAAGGTGGTTTCTGGTAAAATAGAAAGGGATTCCTCTTTCCATTAAGAGGTTCAGGATTTGCAAGCTATAGAAGAATGTGAAGAGACAGATGCAACCTTTTCTTCTCAGGTTTCTGACTGGGATTCTGAGTAGAGTGTAATATCTGAAAGTCCTTTTGAGGAATTGTCTTTCTACTTCCAGAATGAACCCGTGGGAGAACACTGAGGTTTTTCATTCCCTTAGAAAGTATTATGATTTGCTAAAACTGGAATTTCCAGAACCCTCAATCATCCCCCAGTGCTGTCAGCATTGGAGGATGTATTTGCCACAGTATGTGGTTAACCAACCTCCTTCTCCTAAAAAGGAGATTGAATGTACAAAGTTCCTCAGTCTTTCAGCTTTTTATATACTAATCCCAGACCCAACCCACCAGCTTTAGCTTTAATTAATCTAGCTGTTGCTAAGCATTTTGTTAATTCTAATCCTTCTTCTTCTTCTCAGAACAATGGTAAAGTTATTGACAGGTTGAGGAGAAGACTTTATGCTTTTGCAAATTTTGACATTTGGAATTTTAAACTGTCAGACTCGTGCTGAATTTTATCCTGACAAATTGTGAAAGTATGGTGAATGTTTTGGCTGCAGTTTTCTCTAGCGAGTATACATCTACTTTATGTAGTCATTTTTTTTCTATTTCTCAGGTCACTACTCATTGTTTAAAGTGTGTTTATGGCTCTGTAGATACTAGTTCTAGGGCTGTTGTGAATGGTACTGTTTTGATACGGTTTGCCTGGCTACAATTTTAGAAATGCACAGAGGATATCAAAAATTAAATTTGGAATTATCCTTTGGATAGAGATCACGTTTTTGGTCTCTGTCTGCTGTAGATGTTATCAAAAAGTGTGATGACATGGGTAAGCTGATTCATGAACTCCATAACATTTTCATACCTCCTTATCTAAACTTTTTGATGGATTCTTTGCTCTCATGCATTCTTGACAAGAAACAAAATAAACAGTCTCAGTAGAGTGAAAGCAAAGCAGGAAACACTGAAACAAAAGTCAGTCAAACAAGGCAGAACAACCAAATAAGGGACCTTGTAACCATTTCCCACCATGACAGTCCCTTATCCTTTCCAGAAACTCTAAACCTCCATTTCTCTTTGGCAACAGACGAATGGGTCCTGAATGTGATCCATCTTGGATATAAATGACAGCTGGAGGAAATAACTCCTTTTCAGGACATTCCTTCTTATCTGCCAGGACAAACCCTTCTCTTCCTTTGTGTCCTACATCATATGCTGTCTCAGGGGGTAATAGAATCTGATCCTCCTTCCCAGTTGGGGAAAGGATTTTATTCAAGAATGTTTTTCATTCCAAAGAAAGAAACTTCCTAGAGACCAGTTCTGGATATTTCTTTCTTTCCCAAATCAGTTTCAGATAATGTCCAAGTTCAACTTCAAAATTCTTTTACCTCACAACCTGTTCTTCCTCATTTGAGTTTTTTTTTAGCAGCCCTAGATTTAAAAGTTGTATGTCATCAAATTCTTATTCATGTAGATTTCAGGAGTTTCTTAAGGCTTTTTGTGTCTGGATCACATTGTCAATCCTCTACCTTACCATTGCTTCAAGAGTGTTCACGAAGTGTGTAAGTTCTGTCATATCCTATTGTAGGCTACAGGGTATCCACATTTTTCCGTATTTAGATGACTTGTTTATTTTTGCAAAGTGTCAGGAATCTCTCACCTGAGTAAAGCATCTGCTACACAGGCTAGGAGTCCAAAAGAACATGCAAAAGCTTTTTTTGACTGCAACACATGATTGTCTTTCTGGGGCATCTGTTAGACACCTCAGTATAACAAGCTTTTCTAACACAAAAATTAGTTCTATATTTATATCTCTTCTGGGGAGGGGGTCCACTTAGTCTTCAGTCACTGTGATTCAGTCACTGTGTGACCTCAGGATTCTGGGTCTTATGCATCCATGATACCCATGATACCTCTTGTGAGACTCCACAAGAGGAAGATACAGTGGCATCTAAAGTATCTTTGGTCCCAGAATCAAAACTTATTGTGTTTTCAAAACCCATTTTTGGGATTTGTGAAAAAGGAAATCACTTGGTAGAGACATCAAATATCTTTGAATCCAGGTCTCCAAAGCTCCAAAGCAGTCAGTCGTTAAAGATGCCTGGGACTTTGCTTAGGGAGCAGTGTCAAAGGGAATTAAATTGCATGATCTCTGGAACAAGAAAGACATACCAAAGCACATAAACATAAAAGAGATGGTAGCTCTTATAAAGTCTGTCAACTCTCTGAATCATCTATGGTCTCCAGAACCTCTTCAAGTAGTTGCAGACAATAGCAGTGATGTGGTACATAAACAAGCAGGGGGAGCCAGATCTTATCCCCTTTGAAGACTAGCCATGTTAGCAAGGCATATAGCCTTACAACATACTCTCACTGTACAGGCATCTTAAGTTCCATCAGAGTAAAACTGTGTGGCAGACAAGCTGAGCAGGACCATGGCAGACCCCCACAAATGGAAAATGAATCAGAGAATCTTCCAAGATTTGTTGCAGCTATGGGGAATTACTCAGAAAGACCTTTTTACCTCTTCTCTAGACAATCAACTGGCACAATTCTGTTAAAATAAAACATGCAAGAAGGCCTGGAATACAGATGCCTTTTCTCTTCTTTTCCTGGAACAGGAATGCTCCACTCTTTCCACTGACATCCAGGGTACTTTTAAATAACTGGAAGGACTCCACAAAGATTATTGTGGTAAATCCCTTTTGGCCCAAGCAACAAGTGGTTCTCCCTTCTTTTGTAATTGGCCAATAGTAATTTTTCATGTGGTACTTCAGTTGTTTAAACTAGTAGTACAAAAAGTCTTTGGATGTAGGACTCTGGGCCTTTTTCCATGAGCTTGGGTTTCAATTACATTTTATATTTTTCATGCCAATATATCAGGACAGACTTCTTTTTTCTGCACTCTGCAATTACTATAGCAGCCTTCTTCTCTACTTTTATCTTTTTCTGTCTGTGTGCTGGGTGAGCTGGATAGCAATTGTCTGTTTATCTACATCTGAATGACTGACTCCTCAACAACTATGTAGTTGTTTCTTGATCAGAAATCCTTGTTAACCTTATTTTCAAATGAAGAAAGGGTTAATAACCATATATATTTTTTTTGCTATTACCTATGTATTGGTTTTGCACAAGCTGTTACGTGTGTTGCTGTAATTCTGCTGGGACTTAGAATGACAGGGACTTTTTGTAATATAGTTCTAAATGCTCTATTTATTGCTCTTTCAGTTAGTGGGCTAGCATGGGTAAGCACGGGGGGGGGTCTGAAAGGGACTGATGTCACACTTATATTCATATCATTGACCTGCACCAAAAACTCTAAGAAGATTTTAAAATTACTTATGTCCCTATATATATCTATTAGCTCAAAAAAAAAATCATCTTTCTGTTGATAAACCTCTTAGGTGGTTTCTGTAGATTCATGGAATGTAAATGGCCTACAAAATAAGAAACAGAAGAATATATTAATGCATTTAATTTTTAAATCTAAGGCAGAGATAACTTTTGTTCAAGAAACACATATGTTGAAAGAACAATGGGAGAAAGATACAAAAACAATGGGTGAAACATATTGTAGCTGCTGGTGACAGTACAGCTTCTAGGGGAGTTGCCACAATAGTTAAAAAATCATTTGATGGCATTAAAATGAAGAGTAGTTATGACCCAAATAGCAGATGGTGTTATTTTACTTGTGAACTGCCTATGTTTAAAAAAACTTTCTTAGTTTTAAATGTATATGCCCCATGTTTGCATCAATTAACCTACCTATACGAGATATACAAAGTTCTCGAAAATGTTCCTATTTATTCATCATAGAAGGTAACTGGAATATGATAGTTAATCCAGAACTAGATAGAACAAATAAAGAAAACAAGCAACCTGTACAATTTACTACATTAATAGCCGAAATAATAGAAGATTTTAAGCTAGCTGACCCTTTTGAAAAACTATAGAAATAATCCATCAACCAGCAAATTCACCTATTTTTCACCATACCACAAGTATCGGTCCAGAACAGACATATTTTTAATATCCAAAACTCTACTAAATGAAGAAGTTACCTACAATAGTGAACCTAGAACAATATCAGACCATGCAAAAATAATCATTACAATTAAGATGGATAGCTTCACACAAAGATCCCAAACACCAGCAAAGTGGACTTTAAATATTAACTTATTAAAGGAAAAAGAAGTCTCACAGGAAATCATTGACATTCTTACCCAAACTAAAAATAACCTAGAGGTAACAGATATACCATATGATATTCAATGGGAAGTGACAAAAGCCATTATTAGGGGAATTTTAATCCAAAAGGCAGCTCACTATAAAAATGTAAACAAGGAAAAAGTTGCAACAATAGAATCAAAATGAAAAAGTATAGAGTTAGACTTACAAATTAAACACTCACCATAACTTGAAACTCAAATGATTACCTTACAAGGACAATTACATGAAATTCAAACACAACATTAGTCTTTCCCTGAAATTAAACTTCTCCACAAATATGCAGAATGGGCTCAATCCCCATCGTCAAAAGCATTGGCAAGAATCATAAACATAAAAAAATCCCCTACCAAAATAAAGCAACTATATTACAATAACAAAACTCTAGATACGGACAAAGAGATTATAATGGGTTCTGAAGAGATTTATCAAAAATGATATGGCCCACATGACCAGTACAATGAATTACTATCCCATCAATTCACTGAAGAATTGAAATTTCCAGTAATAAACGAATCACAAATAAATAATCTTAAGGCCCCTATAAATATGGAGGAAATCATAGCTGCTGTAAATAAGATGAAACCAGGCAAATCACCAGGGACAGATGGATATGTGGCAGAGTTCTATAAAAACTTTTAAGAAACAGCTCCAATACTATTGAAAGTATACAAATACATAATAAAGAATGGAATCAAGGGCCTGATTATCAACAACTCAAAAACTATACTCATACCAAAACCCAAATCAGATGCACTAAATCCAAACAACTACAGACCGATAGCACTCATAAATACTGATATCAAAACTCGATCAATGGTCTTAGCTAGCAGAATCAAAAACATTCTACCTTTCATTATATCTTCTGAACAACTAGGCTTTATGAATAATAGAATAATAGACAGGTAAGGATAAGGCGTATGAAGAGCTGTATGAAAGGTTGGACACTAAGGAGGGAGAAAAGGACCTGTACTGATTGGCTAGACAGAGGGACTGAGCTAGGAAAGATGTGCAGCAGGTAAAGGTGATAAGGATAATGAGGGAAACATACTCGCAAGCAAGGAGAGTGTGTTGAGCAGATGGAAAGAATACTTTGAGGGGTTGATGAATGAAGAGAATGAGAGGGAGAAAAGGCTGGATGATATGCGCATAGTGAATCATGAAGTGTTATGGATTAGCAAGGAGGAAGTAAAGATAGCTATGAAGAGGATGAAGAATGGAAAGGCTGTTGATTCAGATGACATACCTGTGGAAGCATGGAGGTGTTTCGGTGAAATGGCAGTGGAGTTTTTAACTAGATTGTTTAATGAAATTATGGAAAGTGAGGGGATGCATGAGGAATGGAGAAAGTGTTTTGGTATCGATTTTTAAGAATAAGGATGATGTGCAGAGCTGTAGTAACTACAGAGGGATTAAACTGATCAGTCACAGCATGAAGTTATGGGAAAGAGTAGTGGAAGCTCGGTTAAGAAGGGAAGTAATGATTAATGATCAGCAGTATGGTTTCATGCCAGGAAAGAGCATTACAGATGCAATGTTTGCTCTGAGAGTGTTGGAGAAGTGCAAAGAAGGTTAGAAGGAGTTGCATTGTGTCTTTGTGGACTTAGAGAAAGCATATGACAGGAGGCCTAGAGAGGAGTTGTGGTATTGTATGAGGAAGTCAGGAGTGACAGAGAAGTATGTAAGAGTGGTACAGGATATGTATGAGGGTAGTGTGACAGCAGTGAGGTCTGCTGTGGGAGTGACGGATGCATTTAAGGTGGAAGTGGGATTACATCAAGGATCAGCTCTGGACCCTTTCTTATTTGCAGTGGTGATGGACAGGTTGACAGACGAGATCAGACAGAAGTCCCTGTGGACTATGATATTTGCAGATGACATTGTGATCTTTTGTGAGAGCAGGGAACAGGTGGAGGAGACCCTGGAGAGGTGGAGATATGCTCTAGAGAGAAGAGGAATGAAGGTCAGCAGGACTAAGACAGAATATATGTGTATGAATGAGAGGGAGGATAGAGGAATGGTGAGTAGTGGTGGTGAAAGTGGATGAGTTTAAATACTTGGGATCAACAGTTCAGAGTAATGGTGAGTCTGGAAGAGAGGTGAAGAAGTGAGTACAGGCAGAATGGAGTAGGTGGAGAAGAGTGTCAGGAGTGATTTGTGACAGACGAGTACCAGTAAGAGTGAAAGGGAAGGTCTACAAGAGGGTAGTGAGACCAGCTATGTTATATGGGTTGGAGACAGTGGCATTGACAAAAAGGCAGGAGTTAGAGCTGGATGTGGCAGAGTTAAAGATGTTAAGATTTGCACAGGGTGTGACGAGGATGCACAGGATTAGGAATAAGTATATTAGAGGGTCAGCCCAGGTTGGAAGGTTTGGAGACAAAGCCAGAGAGGCAAGATTATATTGGTTTGGACATGTGCTGAGGAGGGATGCAGAGTATATTGGGAAAAAGATGCTAAGGATGAAGCTGCCAGGTAACACGAAAAGAGGGAGGCCTAAGATAAGGTTTATGGATGTGGTGAGAGAGGATATGCAGGTAGTTGGTGTGACAGAACAAGATGCAGAGAACAGGAAGAAATGGAAACAGATGATCCACTGTGGAGACCCCTAATGGGAGCATCTGAAAGAAGAAGAAGAAGAAAAAGAAGACAGGTATGGGACAACACATCACCACTGATTCAATCATCAGTTTAAAAGCAAATGATAAATGCCCTAGCTATGCATTATCAGTAGATGCAGATAAAGCTTTTGACAGAGTAAACCTTGATTTTCTATTTAAGATACTAAAAAAATTTTGCATTCCTGATGAATATATAATCATGGTGAGGGCCTTATACAGCAATGCTACAACAGCACAATCTGTAAATAAAAAGCAATCAAAACCTATTCAAATTATTAATGGTACAAGTCAAGGATGTCCACTATCACCATACCTGTTCAATATATAGATTGAAACTCTCCTTCTTAAAATATCACAAAGAACTTACCACCATTTTATGATTATTTCAAAAATCCCAATAAAGTATACAGCTTTCGCTGATGACCTTAATATTTACTTTGAATACCCTAATACCGATTTAAACAAGATCTTAAACTCCGCTGAAAAAATTTCAAAAATATCTAATTATGCAATTAACCCAAACAAATCAATCATATTCCTTTTGAATACTTTAGGACACAAGGAATTCTATTTCCCCAAAACTGAAATAAAAGTCAACTACAATCTCAAATATCTGGGCATCATGTTCACTCACCCCCAATCTGATTTGACTAAAAATAATCTTTTTAAAACGTGAGCTAACATCACAGAAGACACTAAAAGATGGCTAAATCTTAACTTATCTCCACTAAGGAGGCTATAGTTAAAATGAATATTCTCCCAAGATTACTGTTTCATTTTAACGCTATTAATCAAAATATACCAAATTACTTCTTTTCCAAACATGAAACACTATTGGGGAAATTTATTTGGCATCCTAAAAATACAAGAATAAAATACTCTAGATTAACATTACCTAAACAGAAACGTGGCCTAGGATTACTCAATTTTCAAACATACTATGACATTATAAACGCTAGTCGAAGTATGCAAATAGCAAATTACGAATCATCTAACAAAGCATGGTATCCAGTCTAGATTAAAATATATTATAATCATGTAAACCCTAAAGCAATACCCTTTCTAAACTCTAAGACACTAAGGTATTTTAAAATCCACCTCATAATTATAAGAAATACATTACTATTTCAAAATTTGGTATCCTCTCTAAATCTTAAGGATACTTTGTTACTAGCACAACCAAATCACTTAAACCCTAATATTAAATTAAATAACACTATGCTAAACCTGAATCAATACCCAATAATTAAAAATACCACTGTATGGGACATCTACCAAGGCAAAAACCTTTCAATTGAAAATATAAGGCAAAGATTAATAGTAAACAAAAGTTATAAAACTTTTATCAACCAAATACTATACTTGATCAATACAATTACTACAAATGTCAAAATAGGCAACCAAGATATGCAGCTAAACCAACAAATTATTAACTTATTGCTTTTGAGATCTAAAATGCTATCAAACACATATAGATCAATAACAAGGATTAAATACCAAGCTGCACTCTTATACTCAAAATATTGGGAGGGAAAAATAATAAGATTACTGCGGACCAAAAATCTACTGCAATTGAACTTACTTTGAAATTAACTCCCATCAAAAAATTAATTTATACACAAATTATGATGAACAATAATGCCTACCACACACCACTCTTTCTAAGTAAAATCAATCATTTTCTCTCTCCTTTTTGTCCCACATGCCCAAACAGCACAGCTGATACCCTTCATATTTTCTGGTGTTGTAAGAATGTTTACAAATTATGGTGCTCATTAAGAACCAAGTCAGAAAAAAAGGGATACACTAAATCTACCCTGTCATGGGAAATTGCAGTTTTACACGTATTCCCCACCAACTTTTCGTATGAAAACAAACACATCATAGTAACACTGTGTACAATGATGAAATCATACACAGCTCAAAATTGGCTAGATAGAACTAAAATTACATGGGATGAATTTAAAGGAATGGCTATGAAATACATATTAGGCAGCAAACTAATCACAGGAAGCCAAAAAACTATCCTATTACTAGAAATATTGGAAAACACTTATAGAAATATTAAGGTAAAACCAGTCTACAGACAAGGGACTACAACACCACTATTACTCTAACAAATAATGAAAAATAAAAGAAAATAATATTGCAAAACTTGTACTCCTCATAAATTGGGAAAGTCTACATCCTACAAAAACCAAGTATAATGTAGTGAAGTCCCAGGGCTATAGATTAGCTAGAATTATGACAGAGATGGAACTGTTTTTGAAAAACCTGAACAACTTAGAGAATGATTTTCTAGTGAGAGGCTATGAAAGTCAGATGTTAAAAAACATCCTGGAACCCATTATAGAACTGAAAAGGACTGAAACACCTTCACTCAACCTCCCCAGTAGGAGAATGTTAAGAAATTCCACAGAGAATAACAAATGCAAAAATAGAAATGAACCACAACCAATGCAGATAAATCGAAGTACCACAAACTGCAGACCAGCAACACAAAATATAAGAAAAAAGATTTAATGAAATCCAAATCACATGAAACTTCTCTAGCGCCTCGGCCACTTGCCTTTAACAGAGTATATCTAACCATATACATCAAGTGTATTTATATATTTAACAATGCTCATATTAATCAATTAATCAATTAATTAAAGCATTAAACAATAAAACCTTAAAGGTATAACATTCACACAAAACTTTCCATACACATTCTTGATTAAGTCCCATAGGGTTCATTGTATTAAATTTTAAAATCAAGAATGCTTCCTTTTTTCTTAAAATATATTTAATCTGTTCTTCATTCATAAACTTACTATTCACAATACTATCTAAAACTGTTACTACTAGCCCATCTGGGCTCCCCTTATGATACTTATTAAAATGTATAGCTACAGGACTAGTCTGTTTATTATTTTTAATGTCCCTGATATGTTATTTTATTCTACATGAGAATTGTCTTTTAGTTTCTCCAATATAAAATGTATTACAGTAGGAGAATGTTAAGAAATTCCACAGAGAATAACAAATGCAAAAATAGCTGCATCCTGATATATACTTTGTATTATCACAGTATCAAAAATGCCCTTACAAATGCCTTCTACGAACACCTCCAGGACTGCATGGATCAGGCAATCCCTAATAAAACCAAGACTCTTTCCACCAAGGGCAAACGTCCAGTCTGGTGGACCTCAGCCATAAACAAACTTTACAATAAGAGGAGAAAGCTGTTACATGATAGAGCAAACTCCATAAAAGAGAAGACACCCTTGATCATTATTAGTAAAAAAATACGAGCACTCATAAAATCATCCAAGTCCAACTTTGAGAGAAAAATTGCCATAGATTCAAAAGACAATCATAAGGCCTTCTTCAGCTATGTTAGAAACCTGGGTGGAAACTCCCAGATATGCTCAGAATTAGTCCAAAATGATACAAAAATCACTGAACCCACAGACATTGCCAACATACTGGCAAACAGGTTCAGTGCAAACTTCACCCCTCTCCCCAAAAGGAGAGATAACTATCCCAGCGGAGTGTAGCCTCCCAGACATCT
This sequence comes from Protopterus annectens, assembly GCF_019279795.1. Lineage (NCBI taxonomy): Eukaryota > Metazoa > Chordata > Ceratodontiformes > Protopteridae > Protopterus > Protopterus annectens. The sequence continues at coordinate 690,911,959 of NC_056739.1, read as the reverse complement.
CAAATGCGCAGGTGAAAGCTGCTGTCTCTAAAGCTAAAAACACAGCATCAATGGGACCGGATGGTGTCCCCGGCTGTGTGCTACACAAACTCAACGAGGAACTAAACCTGCATATAAGGCAGCTGTTTAATCTTAGCCTTACCACAGGATACATGCCCAAGGAGTGGCGACGGCAACTGTGGTCCCACTCCACAAAGGTGGTGCCTCTACGGACCCTGGTAATTACTGCCCCATAAGCTTAACAAGCCTGGTCTGCAAAGCTATGGAGAGGATCATAATGGAACTCATAAACAAAGACATAGGGGCTTGCAGACATTGGACCCGACCCAGTTTGGCTTTGTCAAGGGCAGATCATGCCTTTTGAACTTGGTTGACTTCTTCGAAACAGTCACCAAGGCCATTGATGAGGGAAAGGCAGTCCATACAGCCTACCTTGACCTTGCAAAGCTTCACACAATACCCCACTCGGGTATTATAGAGAAACTTACCAGCTTAAATGTAAACCCATATGTCACAAGATGGGTTGCAAACTGGCTAAAGGACAGAACCCACAGGGTTAGAGTTGCTGGCGCCATGTCAGACTCCAAGCCGGTCACAAGTGGTGTCCCACAGGGCTCAGTCCTGGGCCCCCTGTTGTTCAGCATCTACTTCTCAGAAGTACAGGCAAACATAGGAGGACTATGGCTGACAAAGTTTGCAGATGACTGCAAACTGGGCGCCATAGTGGAAAGTGCATCGGACACAGATATCCTTCAGAGGGGTCTCACAGAAACTGATAGCTGGTGCCAGAGCCATGGCCTGAAGTTAAATGCCAAAGAATGTATAGTCATACCCTTCGGGAAAAACAAGGTAACCCCAAGCTACCATATAGGTGGCAATCCATTAAGCACAGGAGAGGTTATCAGGGACCTGGGGACCCAGGTTGACAGTGGCCTTTCTTTTGACACTCACATTGCTAAAGTGGTTAGAAAGACCTTCTACATTGCCCACCTGATCATGAAGGGATTCACATCCAGATCAAGTGAGGTCATTGTTCCCCTGTACTCTTCACTTATCAGACCAATGATCAAGTACAATGCCCCATTCGGGATGTATCTCACCCGACACCTGCAGCAATTGGAGAGACCCCAAAAGTTCCTCACCAAAAGGATAAAGGGACTCATATGCTGCCAGACTGAAGAAACTCCAGCTCTATTCAGTCGCATACCACCTGCTCAGAGGTGACCTGTGCCTGACATACAAGGCCATGTCCAACCCAGAATTAATGGACATGCTCCACCTCAAAAAATCCAAATCTACCAGATCCACTAGAGCAAGCGACTTAAATCTTAGCACGGATATAAATAGGACATGCTGGAGGGATAGATTTGTCACCCAGAGACTCCCTATGCTGTGGAATAAAATCCCGGTCCATGTGAGGCAGAGCACCTTGCTGGCTCTGTTCAAGAGAAATCTTGACCGGTGGATGGGAGATCGTAGGTTTACCCCAGGAATCATCTCTGTGTCACTGCTGGACAGAGGCACAACAAACTAATGGGCACAGTATTTTTTAACATAAGGGGTGGTGTAAGCCACAAAACTTTGGGCTAGGCTTATAAATGCCTTAGGGCAGATAGCCTAGTATAAACCTATGAACCTATTATCACAGGAAACCCTTTTCTGATTAACATCTTAGGTGAAGCCCCATCCTTTGTTTATAGGAAGGTGAGGAACATTAGAAGTTTTGTTGAATTTAAACCTAGACTATGTGAGAGAAACATTAAAAGATGTGAAACTAATTATACATTTTGTATATTTATACAACAAGGTGATAGTTTTTATTGCCCTTATTTAAAGAAAATCATTAAGACGAGGAGGTGGCTGTAACTCTACAAAAGTAATTTACAGGGCACAGTGCAATGAATGTGATGCATTCTATGTGGGCAAGACTGTAAATAAACATAAGCGAAGGATTTCATGTCATCTGTCAGAAATCCACTCTGGATGTAAAAATAATGCACTAGCCAAACACCTTTCTCTTCATAAAAGACACACAGGTTTTAAGTTCCAGATCCTGGATCGCATAGACATGGGTGATCTTGAAGGAGACATCCCGAATATTCTGGAGAAACACGAACTTGTGGCAATTAAAGCTGAGTTCTTTTAGGAAGCCTGGACTAAACTACTACTGTTCAATTAAAAGTGTATTGGAACTTAGAAAATTGCCACATTGTTTACATGACTAATTTTATTTTATTCTTCCAGTTGGTTTTAAATATCATTTTAAATCAGTTGTAATTTAAGTGTATATTTTGTTTCCGTCATCATACATTTTTTCTTATTATTTTTTTTCTTTTTCTTGTTCTCTTTTTTCCTCTTTATTCAAAATGATGTATAATAATGCTAACTAATTATACAATAATATTTTTATAGATAGTTTTTAGGGTTCTTGTACAAAGACCTGAAGAAGTCTAAAAGGACGAAGGTGATCTTTGTTAACAATAGGTTATGAAAATATAATATGGTTTTTACAATTGATTTTGTACAAGCAAATTGTATATGTATATATTTATATATATTTTTTGATTGCCAAATGGATTAAGGTTGATATATTTCCAGCCATGTAATATATTGTCTTGGATAAAATCACAGACTTAATAATCTTCTTAATAATCTGGTTAAATAAGAGGTACCACATCATTATACTTTTTATTTAAATTACACAAGGGTTATATTATTATGACAGCTACTAAGTAGGGCAGGACCAGCTCGAATGTCACACTGATGGGGGAAGGGATGTGAATTTAATATGTGTAACAATAACACTTTCTTTTACAGCACAATAAACCACTCCCTTGCCTGATAAAAAGTATATATATATATTTAGAAACTTGTGAGGAAACTATTACTCTGTTATTTTTGTTTCACTTGGATTGCTTGTCTGTATACTTAATAAAGGATTTTTGACTGGAAGCAGACTGCCTGCCTTGCTTGGATTACTTTCAAATACTTAGTAATTCCATACAATATTTAAAATTTTATATTTTTTATTATTTTTCTGACTTGAGTTTAAGTTCGCTACTTCTACTACTATTGTCTGATCTGATTAATACACAGTGATTAATTAGAGATATATGGACTGAAAATCTTCCACACAGAGAAGTTTCTTACACTGTTTTGTTTTTGGACCCACTATACTTGTTTAGTGGGTTGTTTGAGACTTCGGGGATACCACGGAGGTTACCTCTTTTTTTTAAGACTCTTGAAAACTGACAGCTCTCTTATAGTTAAAAAACAAACAAATTATTTGGACTACATTTTGTATCCAGGGAAACACATTTAAAGTACTGCACTTATAGTTCAAACCAGTTTTGTTTGGTTTCTATTTTGTGTTTGGTCTGAATCTTAAGTTAAAGCTATTCACTGAAGGCATTTTACAGTTTGCCGTATTGTTTTCAAGTGGGCCTGTGCTGGGCATAGGTATTTAAATCGGCTTTGAGTGGGTTGTCGCATAGTTCTGCTTTTTACTATTTCTTCTCTGAATCTGAAACTACAGCTGCAAATTGATTTGAGTTTTATAGTTTGCACTGCAGTTTTTCTGAGCTCTTAAATGGACTAATCAGCATTCCTGCATCTAATTGTTGTGCTTTATTCAATTTTCAAACTTAGAACTGTTGTGAATTGTATCTAGAGCTTGTTGCCATTAAACAGAAAGGCTGTGGGGGATTTCAGCAATTACAGGAGGATAAACACAATTGGCTAGAGCAGACAGTCAAGATGTTGTTCAGACACAGAAATCAAGATTAGTGAAGCCCTGAGATATTTCTCTACTCTAGTATCTGAATTTCAGTACAATTTATTATTTATTTAATTCCACTTTCTGTAGTTCTGGGAAGTTAAACACAATTAGGTAGAGCTTAAGCCTGTTTCCAACCACCCTTTTCTCCTGGTATTTTATATTACATTAGCAGTCAGCCATCTTTGTCTTTAAGACGTTTGGAATCTGAAAGCTCTCCTGTAGCTAAAAATCAAACAAAGCATTTGGACTACATTTTGCATCAGGTTGAAACTACTGCACTCATCTTACCATGGTAATTGGTACAAAAGTTAAGGAGCTGTTAACCATATGTTTCCTACCATCGTCTAGTGGTCGATCCATTATTTGATCCCCTCAACCTCCATTGCCTAACTGTCTGACCATGAGCAAGACACTTAACCAGACTGAGATGAATCTGAAAAAGGTACCTTGGTAAACAAATAAAATAAATAAATCCATTTTGTTTCTCGTCCACCTACCCGCCCACTCACTCTTTCCCTGATGTGCTTTTAAACTTGGAGACTTTTGAGCTGCCCACCCCTACTGTACATCTTCCCTTGGAAGCTCCTCCCAGTCTCATCTCCCATAAATTTGACATTGGAAGCTCCTTCCACCCTCATCTCCTCTGTTCATTCTACTGCATACTGAAAGATCAGACTGAAAAGACTGTCCCCTTAGACTGTTAAAGCTTGAGTCAGCCTCCATTTCATATATTTTATGGCTTATATTACATATTTAACTTAACTAACAGTCACATTCATTTTGATACATATATTTCTGGATTTTCTTCCACTCGTCTCATTTTGTATCAATATTAACTTGTTCTGGGAATTAATCTAGTAGCTTCATTTCAATTGTGAGAGAATTATGAAATAGTGCAAAATATGAGCATCATTTATGCATTATATAACACTTCATTCTCCATAGGTAGTTTTGTATTTTAACTCAGTCCAGGACCTTAACCTTGTAGATTCATCTGCAGTTATGAGACAATTGTGAACTACTCATCTAGTCATTTATTACTGCATCTTTGCACAACCATTGTTACTGGTAAATCTTCACCTGGTCTGATGTCTTAGACTGTAGTTTGGATTGCAATAGTGGCAGTCTTGTAAATTTTATAGCAAGGATTGTGCTTCTGTTCTTCTATAGCTGTTTAACATTGTAGTTTTGCTGCTAGAATCTTATATTCTGCTGATCATCTGCTTGCTTAAAGTTGCATTCAAATACCTTTCTGTGTGTTATATTTGTTACTGTTGTTACATTTGCTACTGTTTCTTTTGTGCTTCTGTTTGCTACATTGTTAGAGCCCTCCCATCCCCCACTGTTGTGTTAGGTACTGCTGTCCCTGTTGCTTTCAACTGTTTGTACACTTATTACATTTTTTCCTGCCCCCACTATACAGTCTATAGTTTCTGAAATTCTAACCCACCTGTGGTCATTGACCTGTAGCAAAGAATCATAGGACTAAGGGAACTGTAATTTGCTACTGGTTCTGAAGCCACAGAGCTCCACTATTGTTTTTATTTGATTGGATCTCTCTATAGACTGTCTGCTATAACCGCATAGAGCTGCAACCACCCATAAACTTTTATTCAGGACTCTGAGAAGCATGGGGAAACCTTGAACTATGAAAAATGAGCTTTTCATCAAAAAGGGAAGGAAAAGATGTGCTGAGCACCACTGCCATTGAACTCGCTCTGCAGTAGGTTGTCTGCCCAAGAGCCTTTACTGTTAAATGACCTGCAAAAATCTATACATCCTTAGAAATCAAGGTCTGAGACTCAACTAACCTGTGCCAAGTATAAATAAACACACCTTGAGCTGAAGTACACCCCTGACCAGAATACTAGGTATTTCTCCTAGCGTTAAAAGTAAGTTATAGTCACCCTTGCCCCTAAGTCATTCCTTTCAAAACCATGGGCTAGCACTTTCCCATAACGTCTGACTGAGATGGGTATCTTGAAACAGTGTAAAAATTGTCTCCTGCTGTGTGACAATTATGTATTACTCAAACAGTATAATACAGTGTGTGACAGGTATACATATATAATATCCTTGGAGGCTAAAATCTCACATACACTAAACTCGGACACCAACATCATCAGCACTACATCACACACCACACATCACCAAGGCCCTCACAATACATCACACACCACACCTCACCAAGGCCCTCACAATACACATAATACATCATAAGGTAGCCTAAACCTCAAAGATCTCCAAAACATAACACAGGCACAAAGTACGTTCAGCAAGTTAAGTTTACCTAAACATATAACACAAGGAGACCCAAAGTTACAGATTCTGAGCCCATAAGTTTGATGTCTACCCAACTAAACACTTTAGTTATAGGTGACTCCATCATAAGACATCCAAATGTACCTCTTATCAGGCTGATCAAGGAAAAATGTTTGGTTAGTTGCTTGTCTGGTGTCAGGATACATCAGACTAGACATTTACTCAAGTCTTTAAACAGCAGGTGCCAGTATAAGTCATAAGTCATAAGTACATGAGGGTGTCAATGACTTAAGATATTCCTCCATGATCTATGTGAAGAAAGATGTGATGGAGCTGTCAGACCATGTGCTTCAGGCAGGTAAGAAAGCAATTCAGGAGCTGAACAAAATCCACCAAATCCAAGTTTGAGGCTAAATGAACTACCCAAGTTGAAGACTATCACAAGCCCTTTTTTTAGTTAAGTTCATAATCTCAGAAACACAATGCAGCAATGAGCTGATCTGATTGCGAACATGTTACCTACACTGATGCTGAAGATATAATGAACCTTCTGACTGATAAACTCTCAGACGTTACCCCTCTCTCTCCCCATCTATCTCACAAGATATATATCTAAAATTGACTCACCTCCAGCTATCCTACAAGAACAAGTCCTTAAAGCACCCAAGTCCTCAAAGCACCATCAAAAGCTAAAAGTACTACATCAGTGGGTCCTGTCAATATCCCTGGATATATGTTAAATAGCATAAAGCACAGTTTTGCCACCCCCAACAACACTGTTTAACCTCATCCTCCATACAGGTTTTCATCCAAACAAAATGAGATCATCAACAGTCATTCTGCTACATAAGGGAGTACAGATCCAGGTTGTCACAGACCCACACGTTTGACCAGTTTCATACAAAAAGCCATGGAAGAACTGATCATGGAACTAATCAGTAAGGGCATAGGAAGCCTACAAACACTGGACTCACCACAGTCTGAATTCATCAAGTGCAGGTCATGCTTACTGAGCCTTGCAGACTTTTTTGAAAAGGTCACTAAAGAAATGGATAAAGGTAAAATAGAAGACACAATAGACCTCAACCTGGCCAAAGCTTTTGACATAATCTCCCACTCCGGCATAGTAGAACTGTTAAATAAACTGGGAATAAACCCCTCTGTTACTCACTGGATTGCAAAACTGACTCACAGATTTGATGCAGTAGATCAAAATAAGGGGAGATACTTCCACAAATTGACCAGTCTCTATTGGAGTACCCCAGGGGTGGGTGCTGGGACCTCTCAAGTTTGGCATCTACTTCCCTGAAATAAAAAAACAATACCAAATGTCTCTGGCTGACTAATTTTGCAGATGACTGCAAGCTAGGATCATTCACTGAATCCCTAAATTACATTGCCATCCTGCAGGAAGGTTTATTCCAAACAAATATCTGGTACCAAACAATGCCTGAAACTAAATGCCAAGTAATGGTCATATCCTTTGGGAAGTCATCTACTCCAGGGAACTACCACATTGGCAATATGCTCCTAAGGATTGACTCAGCTGTTTGGGATTTGGGAACTCATGTGGGCAGTGACTATTACAAGAAAGTCCTTCTATAATGCATAGCTTATAAACAAAAGGATTGCATCTAGAGTGAGAGATGTCATTGTCCACCTTTACTTGGCTTTCTTTTGCCAGTCACTGAATACAATGATCCCTTTGGCATGCATCTGTCCAGACCCATGCAACAACTGGAATGCCAAAATAGATACCAAGACTTCAAAAAAATTATTAGTATTCCAGTAACCCCCCACCCTCTGTTCCTGGAAGGATAATAACTTTGAATTCTTATAGCAATATTATATCTTCCCATTTTAGCCTCTTAAAACCCCCCTTACTATCTGAATGTACCACCCCCATTCTACTTTCAAGCAAGCTCTGCCAAGATTATTAGAGCATCCGTTGAAGAGCTGTGCAGTAAAGCTAGTACAAACCTTTCCTTTGTATATTTTCCTCCTGTAGCAAAACTACGCACGCATACCGTTTTAACTTCTCCCTTCTAATTCATTCACTAATCATCCCAAAAAAGCTATCCCCTCTTCACCAAAGAACTTTAGACCAATATCCATATTCTGCTCGTTAACTAAAATGTTTGAAAAAATCAGTTTTTCATCATCTCAGTTATCAAGAGCTATAACACCTTCCATATGTTTGTTACTGCAGAGGAAAAAAGGTACAGGTGCTACTGCTAGCTGATACCCATCATGAATTTAGAAATGTGCACAACTCACTAACAACAGTTTATACTATTAAAAGCAAGATCTTCTCTGCTATGGAAAAATTATGGCTTCCTGTATCATTAATAACTGATTTTAGTAGAGCCGGTGAAAAAGCCGGGGTGGTGCAGTGGTTAGCATTGTTACCTCACAGCAAGAGGTTCTCCTGTTCGATTCTCGGCTGGAGTGCCTTCTGTGTGGAGTCTGCATGCCCTCCCTGCAGTCGAGTGATGTTATAGACATGCAGGTAGGTGCAAGCGTGAATGGGTGTGCCTTCGTTGAAGGTTGGGTGTTGGACTGGCAACTTGGCACCGTAAAATCCACTGCCAATCATGAACAGACCGGAGTTCCACTGTGGCGACCCCTAACCGGGAAAAGCCAAAAGACTTTTTAGTAGAGCCTGTGAAAGTGTTAACAGATTTCCTGCCAAGTAAAGTTTAGCCATTTAAATTTCACACAAATACTTTATCATGCTAAAAGAAGTTATCTGACAAAAAAATAGAAAATCAAACTTTCCCCTTACCATGTAGGTACACAGTATGACAATCCACACACCTTCTACAGACTTACTTTCAGTCTAGCAATCAGTGAAAAAAGTAAAATTTTGTCTATATGTTGCAAATGTAAATTTGCATTATGTATGGGTCATGGCTGTACCACAATGTCAAACTACCAGTCCACCCACCTATTTATTGAATATAAATAAACAAAAATACAAACAGAGGCACTCATATATCTATATATATATATCTGTATATCTATATATATTTATACATATTTTATATGTGTGTGTAGATGTAAGTGTATATATATATATATATATATATATATATATATATATATATATATATATATACATATATATATATATGTGTGTGTGTGTGTGTGTATGTGTGTGTGTATATACATACATAGGGGTACTACAAGTGAACAAACTACAAAAAGGTTTGAACACATGAACTGTAGACTAAATAGTTCAAAAACTAAGTTTTCAAATATTAGCAGTGCCTGGATGCATGAGATCATGATACAGTGGGGATCAGGATATTTGACCTTACCACTGTAGTGCAATCTTATAGTGGGTATATATAATTAACGGGGGGGTGCAGGGGGATTTCAACCCTGCAACATAAATGTTTGAGTTTGTGGTTTTGCATTTTTGATCAGATGGTGATCGACCAGTTGTGTTTAGCATTTGCTGTATGATATTCTGTGTTTCTGATGATTGGGCATACATTTATACATATGTGTTTATATATGGATCCCTATTAGTTGATCAAGTTTTTAAGTTTTCAGAAACTCAAAATTCATATGGTTGAGACCATATGATTGAGTTTTTGAAAACTCAAATCTTTTGAATGGATATCACGGTACAGCGAGGTCAAGAAATTTATTATTTTTATTTATTTTATTTATTTTACATTTGTTGACCGGGATAGTCTAACTGGATACATGTCCATTTTCAGTAGAGTCCCGGGGAGATAAGCTCCAAGAGATTACCATACTACAAACATTCTGGTACTAGTTGTTATACAGATAAATACTACAAATTTCAACAGTTCAGAAATGTTCACAGTTTATACAAAATCTTGTTGCAAGCATTAGATAAGATATTTTAGAATTTATATACAAAAGAATTTACTAGTTGCTAGTAACTAGTTGTTATACTGATACATACTTGAAGTTTCAACAGTTCAAAAATGATCAGTTTAAACAAATCTTGTTGCAAGCCTTAGGTAAGATGTTGTAGATTTTATATACAGAAGACTTTAACTAGATATGTCAAATTATCTCTATTAGGATAAGATATATTTTTACCAATGATAAGCCTTGATAGAGAAAGACACAGACAGAGCAGGTATTAGGTCTTTAGTGAAGGTAACAGGGCTATAGGATGAGATTAGTCTGGATTTGTACAGGGACATAACCGATGGCTTTTAAGATAGAGTTTAAGATTGTGCTTAAAAAGTGTAAAAGAAGACAGCAGTGTAAGTTCATGAGGGAGTTGGTTCCAATATCTTCCAACTGCATTAGAGAACAGAGCACCTCCTGCCATGTTATTAGATTTACATGTTGATACAAGTAGTTTATTAGATGAGCGTAAAGTCGTAAGGTTTTTATATTGGGTAATGAGGCTAGAAAGTATTGGGGTATTGGTAGGTTGGAAGAGGGTCTTGTGGGCAATGGTGAGTTGGTTAAAGTGAATCTGATTCTGAAACTCTAACCAGCCTGTTTCAGGTTATAGCAGTAATGGGTCCTGAAGGGGGAAGCAGTAGCAAATTAGGCAATGCTGTTATATGAGTTTGCTAGCTTAAAGGTTATTTTTTGACAGGTTAGTATGTATTGAAGAAGCATAGAGAAGTGTGGAGGTAAGGTGGGAATGGGCAATAGTGCTTCTGACTAGTGGGGAGAGAAAGGCTTTAATCCTATAAAGGGAGCCTAGTTTCCTGTTGACAGTTTTTATGGTATTGTTGATGTGGATTTCAAAGTTCAGGTTATTATCAATGGTTACCCCTAGAAGTTTAGTTGTTGGATCAGGAGATATGAGTATACCATTGTTGGATAAGACTGAAAAGTTTATTGGGGATGACTTACAGGTAGGAGTGAAGAGGAGGAGTTTGTTTTTTTTTTTTTTTGGGTTCAAGAGGAGGCAGCGTTGTAGAAACCAGTTTTCTGTTGCATTAAACATTGTCTGTGTTAGAGTCTGCAGTTGGGATTGAGATTTAGCTGAGCAGATTATTGTCGAATAATCTGTGTTTTGTATACAGTTAACTGGAGGAATAGCTAGGTTAAGGTCATTGATAAATAATGAGAAAAGGAGGGGGCCCATTATAGAGCCCTGAGGAACACCTAGGGTAACAGGGAAATGGGATGAAAGGTTGTTGTCCCATAGCACTGTCTGTTGTCTATTGTCCAGGTAGGACTGGAATCATTTTACAGCCATTGTATCTAGAGAAAAAGATTTTGGTATATTAATAAGTAGATGGTGGTTGACCATGTCGAATGCTTTTGAAAGGTCGATGAAAAGTGCTGAAGAGAAAAGATTGTTATTACGGTTATTATTGGTGCTGTCTGTGAAGGATAAGAGTGCAGTTGTCGTACTGTAGAAAGGCCTGAACCTATGCTGACATTTGGCCAGTAAAGTGTTCTGATGTAGATGGTCTAGTAACTGTCTGTGAATACACTTTTCCATTATTCTAGCTAATGGGGAGAGTAGTGCTATAGGACAATAGTTAGAATATTCTATGGAGTTCCCACCCTTGTGTAGGGGGATAATGTGGGAGATTTTCCAGATGGTGGGAATAGTGCTTTCTTGTATGGTTCTATTTATCAGCAGTGATACAGGATATGCTATGGCTTTAGCTGCCTTTTGCAGATATTCAGCAGGTAGCTGGTCAGCTGAGGGGGTAGTAGGTTTTAGCTTATGTAAAAGGCTGAAGATGAGGGAAGTTGGGACAGATTGCAGGTTTAGTGTTGGAAGAGAGTTAGTAGTATAGAGCTATCAGCTGTTAGTTGATTAGCAAGTGTTTGGATGGTCTCTGTGAAGAAGGTATTAAAAGTATTAGCAGTTTGTTTTGGATTGTCGGGATTTGCTCCTATAGGGGGTGGTGTTGTGGACTAGCCTGGTCGAAGTAGTCTCTTTATGCTAGCCCAGAACTTCTGTGCATTATTTTGGTTGGTTTGTTGGAGGTGACAGTAAAAGTTTTTTTTACCCTCAAGTATAGCTTTCCTTGTCTCATTTCTTTTTTTGCCTGAATTGTTGTTGATCTATGGGGTTTTTAGTTGTTTTCCATAGTGCCCAAACTTTATTTCTGTGTTGAATTTTTTGCCTGGTCTTCTTTGTAAGCCATGGAGCAGGTTTAGATTTAATTTTGATGGAACGCTTTGGTGCATGGTGGTCAAGGATGGTTAAGAATTTTGAGTTAAAGTAGTCTACTGCTTCGTCAAGTGGGAGGTATTTTATGGGTGACCAATCGCATTCCTTTGGTTCAGTCTGGAAGTTATCGGGGTTAAAATTTTTGTTGTTTCTTATTGTTCTATATAGTTGGGTTGTGTAAGCTTGACCTTTGCTTGATTATGTAAGTCAGAGAATGGTCACTTACATTGTTAGGGAGGGTCCCTACATTGTAGAGTTGTTGGTGATTGTTTATAAGAATCCAGTCTAGGATAGATTCTTTATTGTTGGATTTATTAATTCTAGTTGGGGAGTTGATTGTTTGTGAAAAACCAAAAATGTTAATATGGGAAGTTGGTGATTCAGTAGAGCAGTCCTTCCAGTCTATATTAACATCTCCAAGAATTATTGTCTCTTGGGGAAATTTTGAGGAGAGCTCAGCAAGGATACCTTCCAGAGTGCTGATGTTGTTACCAGGGGAAATTAGATATATATTATGTTTAGGGATTTTTGGGATTAAGGTGAAGGTTAGTGCTAATGATTTCTACATTGTTTTTGAGGGGGAACTGAACTCTAGTATAGATATTTGTAGCCCTTCTTTATAAAGAATACCAACTCACCCTCCTTTTTTTGCTTTGCGGTCTTCTCTCAAGATGTTGTACCCAGGTGGAATGATTCCAACATCTTGTGTAGTGGGTTTTAGCCATGTTTCTGTTAAACAAAGTATGTCAAAGGAATGAACATCCAAGAGAGCATGGAGGTGGGCAATTTTATTATTTATGCTGCGAATATTGAGGTGGGCTATATCGAGTAAGATGGGAGATTTAGATGGGATATTAGAGGGGAGAGGGAACATGAATTTGTGGTTCTACGCTTGCTTTATGACCTGGTCCTGGGTTAGGATGGATGTCTCCATCTAGTAAGGAGAGGTGTAATAGTTTGTTTAAGGGATTGTGGAGGTTACAGTAATGGTGGAGAGGTTTTCTGGGTTTTAAATAGTTGTATTTGATATGGGTTAGTCTGTGATATTTTGCAGGTAAATAGCTAAGCAGAGATGTTATATTTATGTGTTCTGTGGAGTTAGTTAGAAGTATAATACTTATTTGTGTATTAGGGAAATTCAGCTGTAAATATTTTGAATGTTCATAAGAGGTTGGTAAGTAGGCTGCTGTTAGAGAGGGTAAGAGTGTAAGAAAGATTAGGAGTTTTAGTTGAATTTGGGAAGTTAGTGTTTGCATCGTGACTAATAGGCTTTACAGGTGTTCTTTGGAGGGGAGGAGTTATACTGGGAGTGGTTAGAGAGAGGTGTGTATAGCAAGTTAATAAGGTGATTGTTGTGATTGCATTAGAGAGGGTGTGGTTTGAATGTATGAGTTTAGGAGCGGGAGTGGGACTTGGGGGTAGGGTAGGGGAGCGGAGTGAGCCCGTAGGGCGAACGGAGCGGGTAGAGACAAGAGAGGTAAGGAGCTGAAGAAGAACAATCATTTGGAGCAAGGATTACAGTCAGTAAGTAGCCCTGAAAACTGGAATGAAGTTAAAAGATTAGATAATAGAGCTATTAGGAGGGTGTCTGAGAGCTAACCATATAAATAAGGGGATGTTATGGACTGAAGTTTAATAGCAAGCCTGTGGACATACAATATAAAGTAAAGATGTGTTGCGGTCAGGAGAAGGCTTCTAAGGCCTGGAAAGGACAAGTCTGCCACCTGGTGGACAAAGTTAATATTATAAGTAGGGTAAAAGAGGGAGTTTGTGTTCTAATACAGAAGAAGGAGTAGCGGTTCCAAATGTCTGTAAATGGAGGAAAAGAAATTAGCCTGGTTACAGTGTAGAGAGGAGGTAGAGCTGCTGGCTTTCCAGGCTAGCTCGCTTAGAGCCACCTAGATATAATATTACATTATAGGCTATACTAGCCATGATAGTTTAGGCACATACTTTCCTGCTCCCTTTACTGAGAGAGTACAGGGATAGCTTGCTCAAATGTTGAGACTGGAGGGAGTTTGGACAGGGTCCTTGTTCTTCAGGAAGTTAGATTCTGTGTCCTAGAGCAGTATACACAGGTTGGAGAGCTGGGTTTGTTATAGGAGGAAGAGAGAGAGAGAAAAGTAGTAGAAACCAGATGTTTGGTATACTATCATAGGCAGTGTAATTTAACAGAATATTACAAGCATATAACCATGTACAACTGCACAAAAATGTAGTCCAGGCTATCAGGTTCTCAAGTTATCTAGAAAAGATGTAACACTCCTTACAAGTCATCTAATCAGTATTCTAGCAAGGCTTAAGTAAAACAATTAAGTCAGCAAATTCAGGACTAAGCTTATAATTCTAACTAGGCTAGGAAAAAGACTATAGGTAGCAACAAGGTATATATCCAGTTTGGTACCATTAATCGCTGTAAAAGTTCTCTTTAGCTAGCTTACATTAAAAATCCATTTCACATTTCTTAGTAACAGTTCATATGGATAAATAATAAAGATAGTTAACCATTTATGTAGGCCTATATTTGCTTAATGTGCATTAGCATTGTAAAAACATAGCATGGTTAAATCAGCATTTACAGTGTTTACCTCTTAGAATGGTATCTGCCAAAGCATTTACAAATTGTGCAGCACACTCAATGTTCTTAATCATGGACTTGAAACAATTACCTTAGGACGACATTACAGGGAAGAAGACTCTCTAACTTAATGCAGGGACTTTGGACTTAGTAAGTAAGTGAGAGCAAAGCGTTAT
>NC_056739.1:690852026-690894526 GCF_019279795.1 Protopterus annectens | reverse complement strand
GAAGAGGATTGCTATCTTTGATGGTGCCCTTTCAATTTGGATAGAATTTTATTTTGCCAAAGGACTTACAAGTAAGTTTGTGTGTGTGAATATGTGTGGCTGATGGTCATCCTCTGTAATTTATGAGAGACAGGCTAAAAATAAGAGGCAACATCATGGATGTTCTGTGAAATCAGGAACTGTGAGAGGTATATGCACACACGCGTGCACGCATGCGTGTGTGTGCGTGTGTGTGTGTGTGTGTGTGTGTGTGTGTGTGTGTGCGTGTGTGCGTGTGTGTGTGTGTGTGTGTGTGTGTGTGTGTGTGTGTGTGTGTGTGTGTGTGTGTGTGTGTGTGTGTGTGAGAGAGAGAGAGAGACAAATGGATCAGTGCAGTCTCTACCCCATTATTATGCCTGAATGCATGTTAGGAGTTAGTCAGTAGGTGATTACTGTAGAGGTAGGATGTAAGTGGCAAATGCAAAGCCTCTTCCTGCAGTTTGGTCCAGCAGTTGTAGATCATTGTTCCATCATTATGGAAAAGGAATGATGTGAGCAATTTTTAACAACTGTGAGAGGATGCATTCTGTTAAAGACCATCTTAGGACAAACTCCACAGGAGTTGGGATTTTGTGGGCAACCGTCATTGGGATCTAAGTGGGAGGTTGCTCCATCTGATCCATATCCTTTCATGGTCAGTAATAATTTCAAGGTGGTACCATAGGAAGGAGGAAAGAAGTTAAGCTTACTGTGCAAACTGATGACTGATTCAGCTGGGTGGGGAGTTTCTGGATGAGTGGGTATTATTTAGGTGGCAAAGTCATATGGTGAATGTAAAAGTGGGCTGCACATTCTTATTACATTTCCTGCTTTAGTGGTGTGTTTACTTCCATATGGAGTTTTCCTGTTAGCTATGGAGACAGTAACTATTAGCATTTCTGACTGAGGTTTTGTATTTATTCTAGAAGGACTTGTACATCACTAGCAATGGGTCTGCCCCTGATGCTGATGTGGATTAAGCAGGCTTTGCCTGGTTTCTAAGGTCAAGGCCTTGAGTTTAGGGGACAGCAAAGCTTCTGACTGCACCTGAATTTGTTATTCTATACAGCTGCATACATGACTAGCATTAGCAGGAAATTCTTCTTGGAGTATTCAAGTGCCCGATCAGTGATGAGGTATGTATTATAGATATCCATTTAATACTAATAAGTATATTCAAGAAACTATGGAGGTGTCTGCGGTCATTTTACCTACATGTCATGACATAAATTGAAGCACATGCTTGTTTGTCTCTCCAGGTGCTCCAGGCTATACACTGAGTACTAATGTAATCAGAAAAGATACCATCATCAGATGCATAATTAGGCTGTCTGGTTGCCTCCTACTTCAGTATAATACTCTGCTGATGACTAGATCAATGTTTGTTGGCAATGATACATAATGGTGGGTGGGCATCATCTGTTATCTGAGCTGCTTTGCTTGGTGAGTCCTTCTGCAAGACACCAAAGTCACTACTGATGAACCCAGTGGCATCACATCATGGCTGACATTCTATGTTGTAGAACAGAGCATGTGTTGTAACTTTAAGAAGCATTTTCAAGTGTGGGCATGTGCATATAAATAGTGAGCATGTGCAGGCAGCAGTGCCACTTTGAGAGAACAGCCAGAATGTTAACATGCATGAGTGTAGCAGTTAGTCTGTTTTTAAGTTTATTTAAATTTAGGTTACTAAGCCTTAATCCTGATGTGTTTGTGTATAATAAAGCTGCTTGAACCAAACCCACAACTATTCGTCTGTTTTATCCTGACCAGACAAGTGACATTGTGTCAGAACCAGGACTGAGAGTGCAACTTCTTCAAGCCATGAGGTGCAGAGTTGACGCTGAAGGTATATTGAGCAGGTTGAGTGATACAGTGCTCAAACAATTAAAAAAGGCCAGAAACGAACTTCAGGTAACAAAACTTGCACAAATTATTTATTTTGCAAAGAAAATGATATGGAGCATTCGTAAAGTGCAAAATGCATTATTAATCAAACGAGTAGCACAAAACATATTATTAGTCAAACGAAAAGCACAAAACACATTGTTAATTAAATGAAGTGTTCAAAACCCTGATATTTGATAAAGTTATCAGAAATACTTATATGGGCTTCAGAGTTAGCTCCAATTTGGATAACGAGCATGTTTAGAGTAAAACGAGCACAAGAAAAGTATAATGAGCATGATAAGTGGTCAAATAGGCATAACAAGTACAATAAAAGGGCAAAATAAGCTTAGAAAAGCAAGGCAACTGCTTGTTTGTTTAGCAAACGACCATATTTTGGCATGAGCTACTATTTCCCATTGGCCAAAGTCATTTAAAGCATAACTAGAGTTGTTCGAAGTCTCTCAGTGTGCAAACTGTTTACAGTGTGTGCTTTATTACAGTGCAATTATTTCAAAGAGTTTACTGTGTGCAAAGTACAGTTATCTGGCAAGGTGCAGTCAAAGAACAGCCATTTTGAAAAGTTTATTGCACTGTGTACATTTATTCACAGAGTGCTACCATTTCAAAGTGTTTCTTACGCTGTACATAGTTATTTTGCAAAGTACAGCCATTATGAAAAGTTTTTTTTGTACTCTATACAGGTCATTTGCAAAGTGCATTCATTTCAAAGTGTTTCTTATGCTGATAAAGGGTGGTTTCACAAAGTACAGTGATTTTAAAGTGTGCTTGTGCTATGGAGACTTACTTAGCAAAGTGTAGTTGTTTAAAAGAGTCTGTTGTGCTATTGGGCATAGTTACAAGTTCTAGCATAAATTTCTGGCATATATATGTATGTGTGCGCATATTCGTACATAATTTCAAGAAGCTTCACTACAGTGTGTTGATATGGCAGGGGCATTTCACAGACCCAATCTACTTAGGTTTGATCATAATATTGCAGAGAATTGGAGAGTATTTGAGCAGGAATACATTTTCATGCAAGCAGCTTCTTCTGACAAAGATGCATGTACGAGGGCATTTCTTTTGCTTAGCTTAGTGGGGTCATAAGCCATTGAAAGACAGCATTCATTTGTGTATGCACCAGCAGTATACAGTATGCAGAAGAGGGGTGAATCCGCCATATTGTTGTACCAGCTGAATCAAGAGAGGACCCTGAGTGCTTGAAACATACATTTAAAGAAATGTGTAACCCCCTAGACAAATGTTACATTAGAGATGCACCTATTTTGTACAAGAGACCAAAAGCCAGGAGAAACGTTTGCAGCTTATATCACTGACTTCAGAAATAAAGATAAAATGTGCAGATTTGGTAATTTAAAAGATGAGTTGATAAAGGACAGGCTTATGTGTGGTGTTAATAATGCTGAAGTGACAAAGATTTGCTTTGTGACAGTGATTTAACATTGAGCAAAGCCATAGAGATTTGTCAAATCCATGTGCTCACAGAAAAGCACACAAGTATGCTTGCAAGTGATAAGAGCATGGTTCCTGCAGCCTCAAGTGCAAGCGTAAACAGCACACAGCACGTGGCTAGCAGAAACAGGCCTAAGCACATAGCAGCTGCAGCCCCTGCAAGTTATCCAGGGAGGACCCGTAACTTTCCAGCAAGTTCTAAGACTAACTCAGAAAAATGGACATGCTCAGTGCAGTATAAGGGTGAGTCAGCAGAACCCAAGTCAAGTCTTATTGTTAACTGTTGTAATTGTGGTGCCAATCATGAGTCTAAAAGAGAGAAGTGCGTAGCATTTGGTCAGCAATGCCACTAGTATAAAAAAATACAACCACTTTCAAAAGTTTTGTAAATCAAGCAAGCCTCATTCAGTTATTAAGAAATGTCACTCAAAAAAGCACGTTGATCATGTAGAAAGCTACAACCTTACTTTCTATGTAGATGGTGTATCAGTGGTCAGTGAAAAGGTTAACGCAGTAGAATTATTGGCAAGGAACAAAGTGTTTTCTACTGTCCTGATCAATGGTAAACCCACTTAACTCAAAGTAGACACTGGTTCAAAGTGTAATGTTATGTCAGCAAACATTTGCTAGAGTAAGGCCTGGTGAACAACTTAATTTGGCTAATTGTACAAAGCTTGTTGCTTATGGAGGTGAAGAGATTCATACCAATGGCTCAGTAGTGCTTTCATGCTATTCGGCTGGGAACAGTTACAGCTCCCAATTCTATGTCGTCAGAAGACCTGGGCAGTCATTGGTCTCAGAGACAGTTTGAGAATGAAACTACTTTATTTCACAAAAGAAGTCCGTCATGTAAGCACATGTCCTAGTTCCAGCTTCACTGATGCTATTTTGTCAGAGTATGCTGATGTTTTTGACAACAAGCTAGGCAAATTTCCAGTTGTGTACTCCATGAAAGTAGACCCAGAGGACAGTCCAGTGGTCAGACTAGTGAGGAGAGTTCCAATTGCTATGCAGGACAAAGGTAAGGTCCAGTTAGATAAGATGGTGCAACAAGGTGTGATTTGTCCAGTCACAGAACCAACTGAGTGGGTGTCTTCCATGGTAGTTGCTCATGAGAAAAGCTCAGATGAAATCAGAATATGCATTGACCCAAGAGACTTGAACAAGGCATTAAAGAGACCTACCTCATCATCCTATATGTACAGTCGAGGAGGTTGCCGCCATCATGCCAAGTGCCACTGTTGTTTCTGTCTTGGATGCAAAGAGTTGATTTTGGCCAGTAAAGCTTGATCACAATTCTTCACTACTGACTACATTCAGTACTCCATTTGGTAGATACAGATTTTTCAGAATGTCTTTTGGAATAAATTCTGCCAGTGAAGTCTTTCAGTGTGCAATGTAGCAAATTTTTTCAGGTTATCCGTATGCAATAATAGTAGATGATTTACTAGCTGGAGGTACTGGAGGTAGATCATGACAGAAACCTCAGGAAAGTTCTGGACAGAGCGCGTGAAGTGAACTTGAAGCTCAATCCTCTGAAATGTAAATTCAGGCAACCAGAAGTTATTTATGTAGGTCATTTATTTACCAGTACAGGCTTATGACCAGGCCCTTCCAAACAAACAGCCATTCTTGAGATGCTAGCTCCAGACAATGTCCAAGCCCTACAGCATTTCCTTGGTATGGTTAACTATTTGGACAAGTTTAAACCTGCCTTCAGTGAGTTATCTGCACCTTTAAGAGAGCTGACATGCAAAAATGTTGCCTGGTCATGGTTGGAACAGCACCAGAGTGCATTTGATAAACTCAAACAACAAATTGCCAATCCACCTACAATGAGATACTATGATGTCCACAAACCAGTAATTCTTTCATGTGATGCTTCAAAGTTAGGTCTTGGTGCAGTTATTCTTCAAGAGGGCAGACCAGTAGCCTATGCATCTACAACTCTTACCCAAACTGACATGCAGTATGCTCAAACTGAGAAGGAACTTTTGGCAATTGTGTCCGTATGTTCGAAGTTCCATGATTATATTTATGGCAGAGTTATCCAGATTGAGACTGATCATAAACCTCTAGTCACTATCTTAAAGAAGCCCATGTATACAGCTCCAGCAAGACTACAAAGACTGATGCTCAGATTACAAAAATACAACTTCAAAATGGACTATACAAAAGGCAAACTTCTTTACCTGGCTGATACCTTATCCATATAACCCAAAAATACCACAGAACAGCTTAATGCAGAGAATTTTGACTTTGATGTCATGGAAGTACATAATTTTTCTACCACAAGACTTGATGAGCTGACAGATCATACAAAAACTGGTCCAATTTTGCAGAAGCTCAACCACTTCATTAATGCTGGATGGCCATCAAAGCAATCTTGTGTACCACCAGAAGTACAACCTTAGTTTCTTTATAGAGATGAGATGTTAATGGAAGATGATATCATTGTCAAAGGTCCTAAAGTTATTGTTCCTACTTCCTTACAACATGACTACATTAGATTTTGCATTGTGGCCACCCAAGTTACAAAGCGACCAAAAGAAGGAGGAGAGGACTAGTATTTTGGCATTCTCTGTCAAAAGATTCAATATGCAACAGTACTAAACCACATTTGCAAAAAGAGCCACTTCAGCTAAGCCAGATTCCTGAATAATGTTGGTCAACAGTAGCCACTGACATATTTGAGTGGAACAATCAGGATTACTTAGTGTTGGTAGAATCTTATTCAAACTGGTTTGAGATCAATTTGCTACCTAACCTAGCATCCAGTACTGTAATTACTATGTTGAAACATTATTTCTCAGTCCATGGTAGTCCACACAAAGTTATTTCTGACAACAGTACCCAGTTTACCAGTCAATTATTTCAGAAATTTGCAAAAGAGTGGGACTTTATCCATATTACTAGCAGTCTGGAATACCCACAGTCAAACGGCCTGGCTGAACATACCATACAGAGTGCAAAGCAATTGTTAGAGAGGTCAAAGTGTGACAATACTGATATTTTCTTGAATTTACTTAATCTCAGAAATATACCCCGTGACAATCTAATTGGCTCCCCTGCTCAAAGACTTCTATCTAGGCAAACCAGAACAATCTTGCCTATCAGTTCTAGTTTGTTGGTGCCTAATGCTAAAAACAACAGACCAATCAAAGCCCAGCTATTTAAGAAGCATTCCTTTCAGAAGTCCAGCTATTATAAAATGAGCCAATTTCTTCATCCGTTGAAAGAAGTAGAGAAAGTGAGGATGCAAATGGCAAAGGGCTGATTGAGTTGGTCAAGTGAGAGGTATATGAGCGAGCCAAGATCCTACTTAGTGGAATCTGAGGGTATAGAATACAGGAGAAACCGCAGGTATCTTTTTTTGGTGTCTGAATCCATATTGCAGCATCATACCTGTGATTCAGACTCTAGATCTCAGAGCAACCCAGACAATGTTCATATTGAGGAACATGTCTCAGTACCTATTCTGTTCCTGATGATGTCCCAGATTTCCCTAAAGTTTAACATTCCTTAAAGACAGTCCTTGTTGCTAGATCCAATTCTGATTTTTATGTTACACAATCAGGTCATATTTCTAGACCTAGTGTAAAATACACAGCAACCTGGACATGATCGTTTTATATACTTTTAGTTTTGTGTGATTGCATGTCAAAGAATTTGTTCTGTATAATTGCATGTCAAAGGCTCATTTCTGCATAATTGCATGTGAATAAATGCTGTCATTTTCGTGTATGACCTATTTCTCAAAGAGGGAGGATGTAGAATAGAATGTGTGTTGTAACTTTAGGAAGCATTTCTAAGTGTACGCACGTGCATATAAATAGTGAGCACGTGCAGGCAGCAGTGTCATTTTGAGAGGACAGCCAGAGTATTAACATGTATGAGTACAGTAGTCAGTCTGTTTATAAGTTTATTTCAGTTTAAGTTACTAAGCCTTAATCCTGATGTGTTTGTATATAATAATGCTGCTTGAACCGAACCCACAATTGTTTGTCTGTTTTATCCTGACTGGACAGGCGACACATGCTATCTATGAGGTAGGCTTAAGTAGGTAGTCAGGGGGACAGATAACTATCAGACAGGAACACTCAATGATTATTTTTTAACTCCTTAGAGTAGAATCTTGATAAAAAGACTCTCCAAGGTTTCTGAGGCAAAGAACTCAACTAGAAGTCCTGAGTCCTAAAGTGAGTCCTTTACACTCAGAAGCACAATGCCACATATTTTGTATGTCTACAATACCACATATTTTGTATGTCTTATCATTTCTCAGAAGGGCACAACCAGGTCCACAAGCTTCATGAATAAAATGGAATATTTCAGCCAAGTTTCTGATACACCACAGATATCAGGAGTCTTTACTGCTAGTAAAGATTCATGTTCAGATAGTCTGACAACAGCCAATAGCAATCCAAGCAGCCATTGAAGCCATTTTAGCTTCATCCCAAACCTTATCTATGGGGAGCTTCAGTTTTTAATTTGGGGTACAGGTTTTAAGCGAGCCTTGATTGAGTTGAATGTCTCAGTCGTGAGCCAAGCCTTTTTTTCTGCAAGAAAATGTCCTGAGCAGTATTTTATCAGCAAAGACGTTAACCTTAACTATGAAAAAAGGAAGGGCTGACTACCTAACGAGGTGTAGTAAGGGAAGCTATTTTCATGCTGCAGGATGCCTGGTATCTGCACTAGTAAGTTAAAAAACGCCAGTTTGATAAAGCTGGAGAATAATGTGATGGGTAATGGTTTCAGAAAAGTGAGATATTAACCACACAGATGAAGATCAGAAGGGGGACCAACAGAAGAGATGCATGTGTGATGTGCTTTGTAGTTCCCATTGGGTTTTTGGATTATTAGGTTAAAGAGGAAGAATAAATACAGATGAAGTTGCCTAAGAGGTAGATAGAAAGTCCCAGGGAGTTAGGGTGTGGAAGCAATGAGGCATACCAGCTCATTTGAACGTAAGGGAGAGGCTGGCAGAGGTGGGTTCCAGGCTGTGGCAGGGAGAGAGAGAAAGAAAGAAGACAGAGAGACAGAGATTTAGGAAACTCTAAAAATAAGACTTTAGCTGTCACTTGGGGAGAGTTGGTTCAGTTCTAATGCATCAACAAACAGCTTCAGTTGGTTGTACTCATCCTAGCTATTTTTTGAGGCAGAAACAATAGGCTCAAACAATAAGCAACTATAAGGAAAACAGTTTGACCAATCCAGTTGTAAAAGAGATATAATAAATACAAAGAACTGTGGTGACATTTGGATGCATACTGTAAGCAGAAATGCAGTAGTATAATAAAACAGTAATACCCTTGAAAGGATATTAACGAGTGTCATTCAGCAAACAGTCCAGAATGACAAAAAGTCTAAAATCAACATACATTAATAGGTTGGTGAAATAGGTATTAATGACAACACTTTTTATTTGTAGAGGTAGATTCTTTTTGCTCCACCTTTGCCACTGACTTTAAGCTCATCTGTGCCAGCCCCCCTGATAGCTCCATCCCTGGAGACTCTCATGCTACAGTGGTGCCCTAGCAAGGAAGGGGAGTTCTCCCTTCTAGGACAGCCCTGCATGAGGGAGGTCTTTGACTCCAGCAAGCAGATTCTAAGGGTTCACTCTGCCATGCTTCTCCAAATAGGTGGGATCAGGCAAGGAACCAAATACTTCCTCTCATAGTCGGATCTTCCTTGCACCTCTGTAAGCAAAGAGAACATCTGTAGGCAGGACAGGTAATGAGGACTGGCCTCTGAGGGCATGTCAAGTTCCAAACCCTAATGCAATTCCTCCTTATCTACCCGATTTATCCAGCTTGGCAATAATTTGAAGTCCAGCCTCCAGTATGGCATGGCAATCTGCTCACATCAGCATGGTCCCTTCCACTGAGCTAGGGTTTCTACCTCTTGTTCTGGCAAAAAGTAGACTGAAACCATGTTCCTTTTGTCAGCCCTCGCTCCCTTTTCTCTGCATATGCTGCCTATCATCTTGCCTATGTTATGCCATATATGGGCATGCCAGTGGGAGATGAGATGTCCTGTTTTCAAAGTCTCAGATTTATCTGCATCTCTTTAGGAAAAAAAAGCCAGACATAGTTGGAATCTATGAACACCAGCATTATGTTTGTGTTGCTAAACAGAATACCAGAGTTTATACAGTGTTTTCTGGACAAACAAACCACCATTCTGATTTATGGATAGTCTAGATAGTCTGGAAAAAAAACTGTAGGCAGCAACGCTACCCCAAGGACAGACACACCCATCTCCCATCTAGCTTCACCAGATACCCAAGCCTCTAACTGAATTCTAGTCACCTGGGCCATAGTCAGGGCAAAAAGGTAGATTGTTGTAGTGTCTTATAAAATAGAAGCTCAATTTTCAATGGCTGACAAATGAAGAAGTCCTTTATTAGTCCTACAAATATGAAAGGATTACAGCATAGGCACACAGTACCCTGCCTCTTAACACTGAACTGCTTATAAGTTTAGTGATATAGCTCAGGTATCCATCAGCAGGGAATCAATCATGCAAGATTTAAATGTAGCTTATTATGGGGGTTGGGCAGTGAATTAAGGGGTGTGAGGGTTGGATTAATGGTAAAGATATTTACCTCAAAGGCACCAATTTCAGGGTTTGATTCTCATTTGGTTGTTGGCTAAGTGTGTAATAGCCTGCAGACTGATTACCTAGTATTTACCTATGAACGTATAAAGGCAGTTTTTAATACATATTTAGACCAGCTTCAAAGTCAAAATGACTTTCATCAGTAAACTACAGTCAAGGCAATGTTTCAGTGTACTTAAAGCACAAGAACTAGAGGAAACAAATGACCATTTCATTAGGAGCAGTGCATATCAGTAGAACGAACCTCTAATGTATTAAAAATTAGTATAAATATTAAGTAAAGGCATGTGAGTAATGAAAGAAATAATCTCCTGCTAAAGCGAGAATACCAGAATGTGTTAAAATATATACGGGTGATAAGCTGTGCCTGTGCATAGATATGTAGGATGTGAAAGTACAGTTGTATAAGTTGAACTTACAGTAACAATAGATGTTAGAATGATCACTGCTGCAGTAACCTTAGCTATACGGGTTATATCCTGCCAAGGGTATAACAGCTGGCCAGCTTCCAAAGGTTTGGGGCACCTTCCATATGCCCAAGCTGTCAAGCATGTCTAGCTGAACTGACTAAAGGACAAGTTTAGGCATGAAGTCCTTCAGAGCTTTCCTGCCAGCAGACAGAGAGTGAGGCTGAGCCCTGAAAAGGAAAGGCTAGGAATAACAAAAGAAAATATTCACACCCTGGCATAAAAACACACCAAAAACAAGGGGGATGGACGGAGGGAGTGGCTACTGCAGCAGTGCTAATTGGAACATCTACTGTTATGGTAAGTTCAGCTTACACAACTGTACTATGTTCTTCATATTGAGCTCTGCTGCAGGTGCCTGAGCTATATGAGTACGTTACCATAGCTAAATATATTTGGGAGGTGGAAGGAGAAAGGTCCAGGAGCCCATGGAGAATGGTCCTAGCTCAGCATGATCTAGACCTAGAGAAGGAATCAAGCTTACCTTTGTAAAAGTATGTACAGAAGGCGAAATAGTAGTTTGTAGAATACTTCCAGAATCAAACCCTTTCCAAAAAAGCCATAGCAGAAGTCAAGGTCCTTGTAGAATGAGCTTTGATCCTGCCTGGAATAGATTTGTCATAGTGAGTACAACAAAAGGTAATAGTCTTAGACAACCGTTTGGAAATGGTCTGTTTTGATACCAGTTATCCCTTTACCTTGCCACGAAATGAACAACTGATCTGATGATCTGAAAGATTTAGTTCCATCAAGATAGTACCTGACTTGTCTGTGGACATCTACAGTATGGAGAATCCTTTCTCTCTTATTCTTAGGATCAGGAAAGGAAATGGTGAGATGGATAGTTTAACTTAAAGGTAACTCAGATACCACTTTAGGCATAAAGAATCTCAGAGAAACCCTGTCCTTCTAGAAAATGAGGTAGGGTTGAGTCACCGTAAGAGCTTGCATCTCAGATACCTTTCTTGCAGAGCTCATTGCAATCAATAAAACTGTTTTCCATGTTAAGAATCTCAAGTCAACCAGATTAGCTGGTTCAAATGGAGCAAGTGATAATTTTGCTAGCACAAAGTTAAGATTCCAAGGAGGGACCAGTGGTTTACTTGGAGGGCTGTTATTCAAACCCCCTTTCAAGAAGCCTTGCAACTGCCTTGAAAGAGAAGGATCCATGGGCATACATGCTGAAATGGCTGATAATTAGTCCTTGATGGAGGAATAAGAAAGGCCGTAGAACAGTAACTCATACAGATATTGTAAAACCAGAAAACAACTACCCCTGAATGGGTGATAGTAATGTTGTTGGACCCACTAGAAAACCTTTTCATTTGCTAATATATGATGTTCTAGCATCTGGCTTTTTTGCCTCCATTAGTACATCCTGCACATCCTCAGAAAACAGGTGCCTAAAAAGAAATAAGACATTATCACCCACGCAGTCAATTGAAAATGATTGGTCAAACACCTCTGCTCTTGTGTGAGTAGATCCATTTTGTGATGAAGCTTGTGCTAATTGCCCCTGTGATTTCCAAAAGAAGGGAGAACCATGGTTGCCTAGGGCAGAAGTGAGTCACCACAAGGATCTAGGAAGATTCCTTCTGAATCTTCAGCTGTATCCTGGATATTAGTGGAAAAGGTGGAAAGGCATACAGGAGAAATCCAGTCCAAAGAAAAGAAAAGAACAGAAAAAGGCATCTGTCTTCCAGGCTTTCTTGCATGGAGACCTCTCTGAACAGTTTATTATTTAGAGAGGAGGTAAAGAGGTCTATTTGAGGAACTCCCCACAGATGGATCAAATGTTGGAAACCCCCAGATCTAGTTTCCAAATGTGAGGGTCTGTCCTAGCCCTGTTTGTCTGCCAAACAAATTTGCTCTGACAGAATGTGGGACATCTGTAGAGTGAGACTGCATTTTGAAGCTATATCCCAAGCTAACATGGCTAGTCTGCAAATGAGGTACAACCTGGTTCCCCCCTTGCTTGTTGATGTACCACATGACTGTGGTATTGTCTGTAACCACTTGAACAGGTCTCAGGGACCAAAGCTGTTTCAGAGAGTTTAGTGCCTTGATCAGAGCAAGCATCTCCTTGATATTTATGTGCATGTATCTGTCCTTGGTGTCCCACACCCCCTCCACTTTTATCTCTCATGAAACTGCTCCCCAAGCAAAGTCTGAAGCATCTGTGGGGACTGGCTGCTTTCAAGCAGGAAGGAAAAAGGGGAAACCTTGATTTAAGGATACTGTTGCTTCTACCAAGTGATTTAGTTTGTGATGACTCCAGTACTGGGACCTGAAAAGTTAAAGGGTATTGATGTGGATACCAAAGAGATTTCAGATGTCACTGTATCTTTCTCATGTGGAGTCTAGTTGGGGGTGTCACAGGTTAATTAAAGCAGACTTTTCTTCACAAGAAGAAACTGTAGATAAAAAAATACCTCATACTTTCAAAATATATTACAATAACCTTTAACATACGAGCCTGACAACCTTCCCTTTTCCCTTTTACAGAACCTACATTAGTGGTTCTTCCTTTTCAACTGAGGGGGACCCCAACAGCTATAATTAAATCAAAAGGTGCTTCAACAAAGTATTAATTTAAGGGTGTGCACACTTATGCAACCAGCTTATTGTATGTTTTTTATTTTTTTATATTTCCCCCCTAACATATTTTTTTGTTTTTTCAACTGAATTCTACAGGTTATAGGTCACATTAAAGGTGGGAAAAGTTCTGAAATGATTTATTGTTGCCTCATTTTTTTATATCACAAAAACCTGGCATTTTAACAGGGGTGTGTACACGTTTTATATCCACTGTAGATTTAAGCAAAAGATAAAGAAAATTAATCTTCATGTTTTACAAAAGTCTCAAGTGAGATACTTCCACTGATGTAATGAACAATAAAGGTATATTTATGTCAAGTACAAACTTGAAAATGTAGAAAAGATTAAGCTACATTCTGAGGAGCTGAATGATGATTTATGTGCCTTACCCTACTTTGCTATCAGCAAATTCCGATTTTTGTAAAAAGTTCAGTCTGACAGAGTTAAGGTTGTTTGTTATACCGAAATAACAAGAAAGATCAAATGCCTCAAATACTTCTGTGACACAAACCAAAACAACAATACTCCAATCATCTCAGATACCAAAAAAGACCTTTAATTCCAAAATATAGCACAACAGCAAAGCTTTCAAGTCTACAAAACTATTTCTCAATGCAAAAATCTGTTACAGTTGTATTTGATAATAAGTATTACTTACAGAGGTTGGGGGTTGTGAATACCTCTCAACCTCTTAGAGCAAGAAATCTGGACAAAGCCATAAATAATGGGGGGGGGGGACAAAGGCCCAAAAATAGGGACAATTTTTAAATATTGCTCTACAAACTTAGAATGTTGACAGAATAACAGAATTTGAAATATGACATTTCTGAAGGGTGTAAAGCCTGAAATTTAAATGTCATCATTATATTCTGACTTGAATCCTCAAAGATTTGCTAGAGAACCACAATTTTATGAGAAACAGACCAAAAATATGAGGCACAAATCTGGACATTCTGTGAAAATCTGTACAGTTGAGAGGTATGTATTGCGATGGTTACCTCATGTGCCAACAGCTATGCAATTGCTGTTAGGGCACAATGGGAAAATACCAGAGTTTTGGTTGAGAATGAGTTTCATTGGTTTATTCTTTACTATACTATACTATACTATATTATACTATACTATACTAATCTTTACTATAAATGATTCGTGGATGCTGTTTTCCTCTTATGGTCTGGGTCATGTTTTAACCTGCTGAGGTTTGTAGATGTTTTTAACCCATCTACTAGTTTCTTGTTTTTCACTGTGAAATATTTTAGGATTGAAATGGATTTCCTAGATGTTTATACCTACAGGACTGTCAAAGGTTCTTTAGCCTCAGATTTATATAGGAAATCATGCAGAAAAAAAATGGTCATATGACCATGTAACATGTAACAGATTAGATGTTTCTGATAGGCTGGGTGTAGATATTTAAACTCTGAACAAATGCCACACAGATTTTTGCATTCAGAAAGAGTCTTGTAGACTTGAAAGCTTTGCTGTTGAGCTATATTTTGGAATTAAAATTCTTCTTTTGGTATCTGAAATGATTGGAATATTTTTTTTTTTTGGTTTATGTTACATTTCTTACTTTTATACTCCTTATTATGGACAAACTTTTGTATTTTTGTCAAATACTTCTGTGCATATACATTCCAAGAAGGGAATGATATTATTCCACACTTTTGAAATGAAATGCCCAGTAGTTTAAATTTCCCTGTAGCCAGAAAACCCAGAATATCATGACATATTTCATCTATCTCTCCCTCTCTCTGTCTCTTGCTTTAACTTGTTTTTTTTTTCATTTTATCGGATGCTGAAAAAACTTTGCATTAGTAATTTTGAGTTAGGCTCTAGCCAACTGCAGCATGCTCAAACCAAAGAAGCATAATATGAGCAGCTTATAAACAAAGGGATTGTCTAGATCTATGAATGTTATTGTCCCCCTTTACTCAGCCCTATTTGACCAATTATTGAATATAACGCCCCCACTGGCATGTATCTGTTCAGACACATGCAACAACTGGAACTCTCATAGAACTACCTTATTAAAAGGATACAAGGTTAAACAACATGTCTCTCGTGGACTGACTCATACCCCTGTCACTATACTTGGTATCTTACAGACTTCGAAGAGGTGACCTGTGTCTGGCATACAAGGCTTCCTCCAAGCCAGTACTGATGGATTTACTGCACAAACACAAGTCAAATGGTATCAGATATACTCTGTCTAGGGATGGTTTGGAGGGACAAGTATATTTTACAGAGGATACTGCAGCTCTGGAACAGACTCCCCATCCATGTAAAACAAAGTTCATTCCTGTCCATATACAAGCGTAACTTGGATCTATGTAAGGGTAATACAAAATTTACCCTGGGACTGACCCTCTACTACTAATGGATAGAAGCAGCTCCTAAATGCTTTATACCACACATGGGCCTCCTCATATTATCTATGGTATGATCCCAGTTATTCTCACTAGGGGTAAAATATAATTATCAACCATGGGACGGGTAAGGCCAGTCTAACACCAAATAGGATAAGGTACGTCAAGCCCCAAAAGGGAAACTGGATTTGTTTAAAATGGCCCACAAGGGCGGCTAGCCTACTAGTAGCTTGTGAATCTATGAATCTATGAAGAGGAGTGCAAGTGGACAAGCAGATGCAGTCTGGGACAACAGTTAGCAAGGTGACTGAAACTACACAAAGTCCAGTTTCTTTAATTCTATCCCTACATGACACCAGGCTAATTCATAATGTTCCAAGTAAACATGATCAAAGCAGGAAAGTCCACAGTTACACGGAAATCTGTCAAACCAAGGCCACTTTAAATCTCTAGATTTCTGTTGGCACAAGCACTTCCAAGAAATTGCAAGGTTACAATATTCTGACAGCAGACAGAACTACTAAAAAGGTGGTGGAGTGAAGTGTGTCATCCCCAGCATACCTGACTACCCTCTCTCTCTCAAATCCATACTCTCCCCTTAGTAATGCTGAACATTTAATCTTTTTCTAAAAAATAACATCCACAGAAGTGTATTTATTATTGATTTATATGTACTGTCTGGAAACAACGTCTCTACTTTTAAAGATAACTTCACCTGGATTTCTACTAACATTCCTCAGGAAACCATCATGCTTGGAGAATTAAACACAGAGTGGTGCAAATTTTACTGTAAGTCTCCTCTAAACACTTTAAACCTATATGACTTTAACCAACTAATTCAGACCTCAATTAGGTGTAATAAGGATTGCAGTAGAACATCCATTCTAGACTGGATTCTGACTTCTAACTCAGATAAAATAATCTCTGCAGGTTAAAAGACCATCTTCCCACTTTTGTTAAAAGATCTCATGCCTCCATCCTAAAACAACATGAATATAACATAGTTTGTATGTTATCAAACTTTATTACTGACACTTTTGCCAGCACTTTGGTGAAATGTAAGAAAATATATTAAATATATGACTATTGGATAATGCCATATCAAAATTTATCAATATGTGCCTAAATATTCTAAATGAACATGCTACACTGAGGCAAGACTGTCAAATTGAACCTTGTTCTTTGCCCATCTCTAGCCACTAAAACATCTCATGAGAACCAGGGACAAAGTCTGGCAAACTTTGATGAAAAACAAAACCTAACAAAATCTACAAACTTGTATACTACTCAGAAATCACAAATCATACATAGTAAAATCTAATAAGAAAACCATCTATACAACCATTCAAAAAAAAAAACAAAACACCAGAATAATTCTAAAGCTGTTCTGGTCTTCTGTGCACAACATCTTGAACCCTGGTCATGTCTCCAAGCTGACCCCTTTTGCTGCCAAGAAGACAAGTTTTTTCTATCACTTCAGTCACCTCTTTATACAATTTAGAATGGCTTTCATTACTGAAAAAGAAACACAATAGGGATTGCCAAACTTCCCCTCTGTAATCTACTAATTCCAACATTTTCTCTCAATTAACCAGCTCCTACTTCCATTATTAAAAACCTCCTTCATACGTTAAAACAAATCATGCATGAGATTACAGTCTGTCTGCAGATGACATTTAGCATCACTGCAGGTTTTCTTTCATACACTGTGCCTATCCTGTTAAACAGATCCCTGCAAGAAAATTATGTTCCAGCCATCTATGGAAAAATCATACAGGCCATACCATAGCCATACCACATCTCTTCATTGCTTCATAAATTACAGAATCCATGCTAACCTAGTCTCATTCCTCTTCCTCAATTTTTCAAAACCTTTGATACAATATCTCACCAAAAGCTTTTTCACAACTTCTCCAAAACCAGACTGTCCCATTTGTTCCTTTTCTGGTTCATCAACTGACACTTAAATTGATTTCAAGCAGCCAAATTACAAAAAAATAGTCTTCCTTTCTCCCTGTCTCTGTCTGTGTTTTACAAGAGTTCATTCTAGGCTTCATTTGGTTTATCATATGTATTAATGGTCTACACTTAGCAACTACAGAAATTAAATGTGTAAATATGTAGTTGACTCTACACTCACATGATTTAAAAAAAAATACTAGAAGTACAACCACTGACCCAAGAAGTATTCTCCTCAATTGAATCTTTCTTGGTAGCTCTGTATGGCCAGGTACTTGTATTGCATTGCAGTTATTCCATGTTACAGAGATGTGCAACCACACTGGTATTTCAATGTAAAATGCTGCTTACTTCCCCACCATTTACCTTTTGAATCCTGTCTGAGTCTATTGGATGATAAATTGTACATGATGAATAAGTCTAAACAGGTAACCTTTGTAGATCAGTCTTTAGTGTTTTTCCAGCAACCAGCTTAATTCACATAGATTCTCTTTTGAAAGGTTTTCTTAGTCTTCATACAGAGAGCTATAAATAACTGTCACTTTAGCTGTTCTTTTATCTAATGTGTACATAATCTATATTCTTACTGGCTATATAGTCTGTTACTTGAACACAATGACACAATGGTTGTGCTTGCCTTTTGACTTCATTTATAAAAAATAAAATGCAAAAAGTTATTTGTCTGTTTTCAGTTCCTATTTAACTGTGTAAAAGTGATCATTAAAGTTCATATAAAACCTGTCTACTCCAAATTCAGCAGCTATACTATTATATTACTTAATTTAATGACTGTAATATAAAACATCATTTAGCTTACATTTAATTCAGAAATAAATAAGAAACAAATCATATCTGAGTACTCTATTCAAAATAAAACCATCAAACATCTCAGAATTAAACAATCAACAAAGCCTTAAACAATTTGTCTTTCAGTGGTAAAACAAAGCAAGATTAAGCTACCAACAAAACTAACCCTGCCTTATGAAAGCATTCAGAAAGTAAAAAGTGCCCATTATAATTCTGGAAATTAATGAAACAATTTTGCACAATATGTATTTAATGTATATTATGTGCACAAAAGTATGCTATCATTTGGAAAATGAAAATCCAAATAGCATCAAAGCCAAACATATATTAAGTAAATGAACACCTCTTCATATTATTGTGCAGCTTTCCAGCAAGATGTAAATCACAGGGAAAAATAATCACTTTCCTCAAAGAAAATGATTCTACATTTTACCTGACTTTTTATGGACAAAATTTGTTAAATTACAGTACAGAGTCATTGAAAGGAAACAAAATATGTACATCTGAATGCCAACTTTACATGTCACTTCAGTTTCTCTACCACTGATCCATATACAGCAAACTTGAGATAAAAAGTTGTAAGAATAACAATTAATGTTCTATGCATAATAAATAATACATAAGTTCTCACCTGAGCAGAGACTGCATTCTTTCTGTTGATTTCTTTACAGTGGGTGGGAAAACATCTCTGAATTTCCAAAAAAGCCTTAGCCCATAAGATAACAATGATTCAAAAGACTGTTTCAACTCAGATTTCTATATTTATAAAAAGAAAAGAAAAGGATAAGGTAAGAAAATCTTCCATATATTCCTCCATTCATAAATGAAACACAATAAATCCCTCCAAAATGTCCCTTCATAACAGAATGGCCATGTTTTTATAAACCAGAAGCTTTCTGAGAAAGAAGAACCATTATTTTCCTGAAAATCAAACATTTATGAGTTTACTCAGTCCACTTTGCTGGTTTATTTTTATATTGTCAGTTGTTCTATTCTTTGTGTAGTTCTGAAAGACATTGAACCTTTTTTATAATGAAACTGAGAAAGTAATTAAAAAGTTAACATTATATATGAAGCACTATACTGGTGACGAAAATGAAACATTTAAATAATTTATTTTATTTTCCCTTTAATTCTGTTCCATTTCATTTTACCGACAGTCTGGAAAGTGCAACTGTTCAGGTAGCATAATGAAACCAGATCATGAAAAAAATTATAAAAAATGACTAAAGGGAAGTGGCGTGACCAAGATGGCTGAGAGTAGCAAATGGTGAAAGCTCTGTGACTGAAAACATTTTTTCTGATAGAAAATATAATAAAAAAAAAATAAAATTTGGGGATACTTGTTATATCATTTTATTTATTAGTAGTCAGGGAAAAGATTTATAACTTCATGTTCTTCAAAAGCTGTGCTTTTTCTGACAGAATTTCAATTGCTTGGTTAAGAGAAAAGATACTTCAACATGAGTCACTCAAGAAATGGTACTCAAGAGCTTTGTGCTAAAAAAGACATACAGTGACTAATATTTAGTATGCAGGTTGAGAAACTGGATACCAAACTAGAAAGTTTCAAAGAAGAAACCAGAAAGAACATGGAACACTTAGAAATTGTTATGAAACAACAAAGTACACACATCAGCAGTATAGAGGAAACTTTAAATGATCATGAAGGAAGAATAACTGAAGATGTGTCTCAGACTGAATTTCTTTTAAAACAAAA
This sequence comes from Protopterus annectens, assembly GCF_019279795.1. Taxonomy (NCBI): domain Eukaryota; kingdom Metazoa; phylum Chordata; order Ceratodontiformes; family Protopteridae; genus Protopterus; species Protopterus annectens. Next base: position 690,874,604 of record NC_056739.1, on the reverse strand, counting down.
TAACTGGTTCATAGAACAACTCAGTGATTTAGAAAACAGGCTGAGATGAAATAACATTGGAATTATTGGCATACCTGAAAAGTATGAGGAAGACAATATAACACACTTCTTAACAATCTTGAATTAAACACATTGCAACTTTTTAATACAATATAGACTTCAAATATTTTGACTCCATAGAAATAGCAAGACATTCTCTTCAACCTTCATATTGTACATGTTTTTATAAAGTAGTTTACAAGCTAAAGATTTTTTTAAATATTTTAATATTTGTCATATTAAAAGTGTTAAACAATTTTGAGATATAGACGCTTGTACTTTAAAATTAATTCAGAGTTGTTATTAGCTGTATAAAATATGTATCTTTTAGCATGATAAATAGATATGTGCATTTATTTCCTTTATGTATTATAGTTAAGTATGATAAGATTACCTCTCACCTGTAAGTCTACAGACATCTTTGTCTAGTCAGGTCCCACTCTATTATACTTATTTATTTAGAGATTTAGTTATAATAATGCTGAATGAGCGAATAATTTAAGAATTCAATTATCATCATCGATGTACTTGTCTATTCAGGTTCCACTCTATTATACTTATTTATTAAGAGATTTAGTTATAATAATGCTGAATGAGCGAATAATTTAAGAATTAAATTATTGTCATCAACATCCTTGTCTATTCAGGTCCCACTCAATTATACTAATTGAATTAGAGATTTAGTTATAATAATGCTGAATGAGCGAATAATTTAAGAATTAAATTATTGTCATCAACATCCTTGTCTATTCAGGTCCCACTCAATTATACTAATTGAATTAGAGATTTAGTTATAATAATGCTGAATGAGTGAATAATTTAAGAATATTTAATGGGTAATTTATACTACTATTACATAAATAGGTATATATATACATTATTTGTTGATTATTTAATATTTATTATTAATAGAAGAGAATTATTCAACTTTTATGTAGTAATGGGGAATAGTTTTAAATGGCAAAATATATAACTAAATTGATAGTCTCTTATTATTTTTTACCTTAATATATTATATTAATTATTTGTAAGTCACAGTGGCTTTTGACTAGTTTTTTTTTAATTCATTTTTAGGTATAGGTATGTAGAGAGATAGTACAGTAGTTCATCTATTCAGTAGGTAAACTTGGAACTTTGGTATCCAGAGTAGGTTGTGTTTTATTAGCAATATGTACACCTATAGTTGTAGACTTGTCTTTGTTTTTCTTATTTATGAGTTTTTGTAATTAAGTTTGTAGAAAGGAAGAATTCAAAAAATGTGGAATGTGGGGAATTATTCCAACAGAAAAGAGGTGTGGCGATGGGGACTCCCTGTGCTTCTGCCTATGCTAACATTGTGTTAAGTTACTGGGAGTCAAAATTTGTATTTAACACGCAATGGGTTGAACATCTTGTGCACTACCAACGCTACCTGGATGACATCTGTATATTATGGAAGGGTAGTATAGAAGAGCTGGAACAATTTATTGAATACATTAATGGTAGTACAGAGTTTTTAAGATTTACGTGTAACATCAGTGCGGATAGTTTGCAATACCTGGACGTAGATTTACGTAAAAATGTAGAAAAAGGTTGTTTTATGTCGTGTATATATAGAAAAAATAGTTACTCTAACATGTTCCTGCACTACAACAGCAACCACCCTTTATTTCAAAGAAAAGGAGTTATTAAAGGACAAATTATCAGGGCAGCTAGAATGTGCAGTGAAGAAGCCTTATTCAACGATGAATGCCTATTTTTGAGAACATTGTTCGAGGAGAGGGGGTATCCTACACAGTTAATAGACACAATAACACTAGAGGTAAAAGGTCAGAGAAAGGACAAATACTTCCCTTTACTAGGAGAGGAGCGTAGAGATGAGCAGAGCAAGATTGGTAACAAACTAGAAAAACAAGGGTGTCTTTTTGTTCATACAAATTGTAATGAAAGCTTGTCAGTGGAAAGGGTTATTGATAAATATTGGCCAATTGTAACCATGAATGAAGAATTTAAGAAAACACTTGGTAGTAGACCCCAGTTTGTGAGAAGGAGAAACAAAAATTTAAAGGAATTGCTGGAAATAAATCAAGAAACAAAACAAGCAGAGAGGCATCGTAAGAGTGGAACATTTAGATGTAACACCTGTAGACAGTGCCCTAATATTATTAATAAAAAAGGTTTCTATTTGAACTCAAGAAAAATTTATATAAAATCCCCGGGGTACTTTAATTGTAAGGCGAAGGGAGTAGTGTACTTAGGGTTATGTCAGCACTGCCAAAGTTTTTACATAGGGAAAACGGAGAGGACGCTAGCAAAAAGAGTGTATGAACATCTCTATGAAATCAGTAAAGGGAAGGAGACTAATGCATTTTTTAAGCATTCATTGACCTGTGAGGGTATGGAGTTAAGGTTCATAGTACTGGAACAAGTGCATTCTAGCCCCAGAGGAGGAGATTGGGAAACATCATTAGAGTATAAGGAACTGCTTTGGCAGGTGAGGTTAGAAGCTGCAAAACCCCCTGGGCTTAATGGGGCCATTAGTATTGCCAGCTTATTAAAAATTAGAAGAGCGAAGTTATAAAATAAGGTGTGGGAACAAGTATTATTCAAACAAATTAGATGGTCAGGTGCTAAGGCAGGGAATTTATAATTGTTTTGAGTACCTTTGACATTAGGGTTAGTAATGGCATAAATATAGGAGGTTGGTTATGTAATGTCAACATTATTCTAAGACGTTAGAAGGTCACAAATGTTTATGTAAGACCTAAAGAATTTCTTGAGTGGCCATTTTTAACTTTTAGTGTTCAATTTTATAATGTCACACTTGATATGTGGCAAAATGTTATAAAATGTTATAGAACCTATATAGCTTAAATACTAGTTAGTTTATGACTGTTGGTAGATTACAAGGTTTCTAGGAAGGTTTTAATCAGAACTTTTAAATGTATATAAATGTTCGTGGCATTCATAGTCTTTTTAACATCTCTAATAGAATGTATTTTTTGTACTGATGGTAGGACAGAATAGGGAATTATACATTTTATGACAGATGCAAAGCATAACACTGTAAGTGTACGGCTATGGTATAAAGGTTTTATTTCTTTAACTACAAGCGTGATGATAGAATAATTGAAAGTCAATTAAATGATTTGGGTTTGGCAAGGGTAGTATAAATTAACCCACCAACCTATGCAAAAATGTCTTGAGAAAGCCTGGGAGGGCCCGGGTGAAAGCGCTTGACGTTACATTTTGGAAGTGTTTGTATGTTTTAACGCTGTGCTGGTGAAGCTGTTAAATTAAAGGACTTTTACTCAACGCCTGGTTCGTTATCCTTGTATCCTGATTATCTCGGATTACCAGTTGGTGTTTGTGCAAGAGTTTTCTGTCTTTTCCACTCTATTATACTTATTTATTAAGAGATTTAGTTATAATAATGCTGAATGAGCAAATAATTTAAGAATTAAATTATTGTCATCAACATCCTTGTCTATTCAGGTCCCACTCAATTATACTAATTGAATTAGAGATTTAGTTATAATAATGCTGAATGAGCGAATAATTTAAGAATTAAATTATTGTCATCAACATCCTTGTCTATTCAGGTCCCACTCAATTATACTAATTGAATTAGAGATTTAGTTATAATAATGCTGAATGAGTGAATAATTTAAGAATATTTAATGGGTAATTTATACTACTATTACATAAATAGGTATATATATACATTATTTGTTGATTATTTAATATTTATTATTAATAGAAGAGAATTATTCAACTTTTATGTAGTAATGGGGAATAGTTTTAAATGGCAAAATATATAACTAAATTGATAGTCTCTTATTATTTTTTACCTTAATATATTATATTAATTATTTGTAAGTCACAGTGGCTTTTGACTAGTTTTTTTTTAATTCATTTTTAGGTATAGGTATGTAGAGAGATAGTACAGTAGTTCATCTATTCAGTAGGTAAACTTGGAACTTTGGTATCCAGAGTAGGTTGTGTTTTATTAGCAATATGTACACCTATAGTTGTAGACTTGTCTTTGTTTTTCTTATTTATGAGTTTTTGTAATTAAGTTTGTAGAAAGGAAGAATTCAAAAAATGTGGAATGTTAAGATAGTGTTGGAGGAATGCATTAGAGTCTGATACGCAAATAAATTAATATGGTGGGTAAATGTGTCATATTATCTTTTAAAAGAAATATTTTGAAATATACTGTTTGGATAGTTTTAATCTATTATCTATTAATGGAAATTGATTAAATATCATCAAAAGGAAATCATAAAAGATATCTAAAGTTAAACAGAGGAAACATTATATTCTTGCAAGTGACTCATTTGATAGATAAAGATATACAATATGTAAATAACTTAGGTTGTGAAAACTTTATTGATTATGAGTGCTTTCGTCAGCCTTAAGCCTCAGACTTCATCAGAAACACTCGAAATACAATGTAACACACTTAAATATAAACTCAGTATCATCACATGATTAAAACCACACCCCCATTAATTAACACAATTAATTCTTAAAATACACCATTTCATTGATAAATACTATTCGTTCCTGAAGGAACATTACCTAAAATCAAATGTGCAAAACTTTTGCAGTTTATATTTGCTCATAAAGTGCAAATGCAATACTTATTGTTGTTAAGAAGTAAATAATATTGATGGCATGTAAAATACATATTCTTTAATGTGATACTTAATATTCATGACACTCCTAGTAGCTTATAAAATATTTTTCACATATGCAATTCAGATTTAAGTTTTAAATAACTACTAATGGACAAGGTCTCATTGAGACCTGGGGAACTAGTAGCATTAACATGGAGTTGCCAAATCAACTCCTTATACTCCAACCATACATCTTTTGGGCCACCCCTCATATCCTTGTCAGTGACTTGCTCCAAACCTGAAAATTTGAAGCAGTGCCCACTGTGTTCGAAGATATGTCTAGCTAAAGTGTTGGACATGTTGACTTTCCGTACATCATAGAGGTGTTGGTAAATCCGTTTATTGAGGGCATTTTTGTTTTTTCCTATGTAAAACATACTGCAATGTTGACAAATTGCAATGTATACTAAAGCTTTTGTCATGCAGTTCATCTTATGTGTAAGTTTAATAGTGCCATAACCTTCAATGTGCACAAAATCTATTTAAAGAACATAACTACATTGTGCACAATGTCCACATCTTCTCATACATCCACCAACACTTTTGTATACATTCCTTTCTAAAATATTTTTAATAGTAGAACTTCTTTTATACACAACTACTGGCCTCAATCCCATTTTCATTTTACTTTATTTTATATCATTTAATATACTCCAGTTGTTGGAGATAATATTGTTTATCTCACTAAAAACAGGACTAAATGTCAAAATTAAAGCCCTGCTGAAACCTCTGTCGGTGATGCCTGTGTTAAAATTATCTATTCCACCATCCAGTGTGTTCGTGGCATTTATATTTGACACACTGACACCTAATAAGGGAACAAAGTGCCCATTGTTTCTTTTGTTGGTGACTTCCTGTAGAATGGGATCAATAAATGTTTCAGGGTATCCTCTCCTGATTAACATATGCTTAAGGGTGTTCATTTCATCAATGAATTGTTTATAATCACTGACCATTCTTGCTATTCTCACCCCTTGCCCCTTAACCAATGATTTTTTCTGGTGCATGGAGTGACAGCTACCAAAGTGTAACAAGGTATTCGAAAAAGTGGGTTTCCTATATATTGTTGAGTTAAACCCTTTTTTAACCTGGTCCTTAGTGATTTTAATATCTAGGAAATGTATTATGTCCTTGGTGGATTCCATAGACAAAAATGTAGTACTACTATTTAAGTATTCAAAAAAACTATCCAATGCTTCATCTGTACCATCCCAAAATATCAGTATGTCATCTAAAAATGCCCATAGAATTTACAGAATTTGAATAACTCATGTTTGAACACAAACATTGTTTCCCAATGATTAAGGACAATATTGGCAAATAAGGGGGCACATGCTGCCCCCATTGCAACACTCACCTTTTGTTTGAAATACTGGTTTTCAAACACAATAAAATTGTTTTCTAAAATTACTTCCATAAGTGTTCTAAACATCAAAATTCGGTTATGTCCAATGGTAGTGTTATTACAAAGAAAATCATAGAACCATTGAATACCTAGGACATGTGGAATGACAATGAAAAGATCCTTGACACTTAAATCTGAATTTCATATGTGAAAAAAGGTTTTATAAGCTACTAGGAGTGTCATGAATATTAAGTATCACAGTAGAGAATATGCATTTTACATGCCATCAATATTATTTACTTTTTAACAACAATAAGTATTGCATTTGCACTTTATGAACAAATATAAACTGCAAATGTTTTGCACATTTGATTTTAGGTAATGTTCCTTCAGAAACAAATAGTATTTATCAATGAAATGGTGTATTTTATGAATTAATTGTGTTAATTAATGGAGGGTGTGGTTTTAATCATGTGATGGTACTGAGTTTATATTTAAGTGTGTTACATTGTATTTCGAGTGTTTCTGATGAAGTCTGAGGCTTAAGGCCGATGAAAGTGCTCAAAATCAATAACGTTTGCTGTGGAACTTCATTTTGGATCCTGCTTCTTTTGAATTATCAGTTTTTGGAGTGTGTTTGACTTCTTGGTTTATGTGTCATGCAGCCATTTCCTGTTAATGGAGATATCCCAGCAGGTCCCATTCGTGAACTTACCAGTTCCATTGGGAGCCTGGCAGCTTTAATACAGGTGCTGTCTGAGCAGATACAGACTTGGGAAGGAATTTATCTGCCCTACCAACCACTTTTGGACAAGTCAACAGCTTGCGAGGTCGCTAGCAAGATAGCATTACTAATTCCATCCCCCCAGCTCAAGGTAGTCCTATTTCCGCCTCTACGGCACATGCAACGACTTCGATTGGACGAGGAGAGGCAGCGGCAGGAACCAATTTGGTGACTGATGTCGCGAATGGTATAGTGTCGTTTTCACTATCTGAGTTGATGAACAAAGGATTATCTAGTGATTTTAAAGACTTTAGTGACAATAGGAATGCCAATAATTATGTTGGAATGGTCGATGAACAACTGGAACACCTCGAAAAGGATATTATTAAATATTGTAAATTGCAGGTGGAAAATAACTATTTACGTGAGTGCTTGCAGAGGGAGCAAGTGCCCAAGGGTTTAAGGACATGGAGATTTCCCTCAGGTACTATTCTTTTACAAAGAACTTGTCTTAATGTTTAACAGGCATGGTTGTGAGCTTGTTGAATACATTATGAGGGAAAATGACAGGGAAAATTATGTTTATCAAAAAAAACTGTTGATGAATGTGATTTAACGTTGAAAAATGATTTAGGGTTTCCGCTAAAGTTTGACAAATACAGGGCTATGTTTTGTTAATATTGATAAATATGTAGAGGACTTGGTTAATAAAAAAAAGTAAAAAGTTAGCAAGGGACAAAAAAGACTACGAAGCTGGTAAAGCTTATCCTACACCAAGTGGATTTAACAGAATTCAGCAGGGCAGTGATAGAGAAAATATGTACCAAAATGAGTATGTGGACCAGGTCTTGAGGGATGATGTTGTAAATTACAATGGTGATGATGCAGTCCCTTTACATATGCCATTGAGGAGGTCAGAACGCCTACAGAACAGAATGAGACAATTTGCCCAGGGCAGGGATGTAGAGAACAATGGGAACTTCAGGAATACATTTTCCAACAAGGGCCGCCCCTACAGGGGACGAGGGAGGGGGAACAACAGGTGGTAATAGATTCTGCCACCCAAATGAACACAGACATTATCATGAATAATGAGGGTGATTTCAAAATATTTAATTTAAGTAATACAACAGTACATAATGAGTGGGCAGAATTATTTCAAAAAGGTTTAAATTATGTTCCCTCGAAGGTGCCAGCAGTGGAAAAAAATCTTTTGGAAATCAAAATGTTTGTCAGGAAAATTAACCTAGGTATTTATTTTGACAATGAAATTAACAGGATACAAATAGCACAATGTAAAAAATCAAGTACATTTAACCCCCCACTACATCCCTTGTTACAGGTGTTTGAAAATTTATGTAGTAATCAAGTAAGGAATCTCATCAAATATAAGAAAAATTATTGTGCAACCAATCTTTCCCATGAAGAAAGTGACCTTTTAAAAAGTATATGTGAGAACATGAACATCAGGTTAATGAAACCCGATAAGGGAGGGGGCATTGTGGTAATGGAAAAGAGGGCCTATGTAGAAAAAATGTATGAACACCTTTTTAGTGATAGTTATGAACAAACATCTCTGAATGAATTGAATATAGCCTGCAGGCACATTGATGTTATTTTGAATGATTTATTAGATGGACAGATCACCATCAGTGAATTTAACTTTTTGCAACAAAAATCACCCTGGATACCGACTATTTTCGGTATCCTGAAAATTCATAAAAATATTGTTGATCCCCTATGAGACCCATTGTTGATGCTAAGGCATCTAAGACATTTAATTTGGCAAAATTTGTAGATTTTCAACTCAAAAATGTGTTAGAAAAATACCAACACGTTCTTAAAGATTCTTGGGACTGTTTGAGTAAAATTAAGGATAATTTATTTTGTGAACATCTGATATTAGTCACGATAGATGTCGAGGATCTTTTCATTGTCATCCTACATGTCCTAGGTATTCAATGGTTCTATGATTTTCTTTGTAATAACACTACCATTGGACAGAACAGAATTTTGATGTTTAGAACACTTACGGAAGTATTTTTAGAGAACAATTTTATTGTGTTTGAAAACCAGTATTTCAAACAAAAGGTGGGTGTTGCAATGGGGACAGCATGTGCCCCCTTATTTGCCAATATTGTCCTTATCCATTGGGAAACAATGTTTATGTTCAAACATGAGTTATTCAAATTCTGTAAATTCTATGGGCTTTTATTTGACGACATACTGATATTTTGGGATGGTACGGATGAAGCACTGGATAGTTTTTTTGAATTCTTAAATAGTAATACTACATTTTTGTCCTTTACTATGGTATCCACCAAGGACACAATACATTTTCTAGATATTAAAATCACTAAGGACCAGGTTAAAAAAGGGTTTAACTCAACAATATATAGGAAACCCACTTTTTCGAATACCTTGTTACACTTTGGTAGCTGTCACCCCATGCACCAGAAAAAACATTGGTTAAAGGGCAAGGGGTGAGAATAGCAAGAATGGTCAGTGATTATAAACAATTCATTGATGAAATGAACACCCTTAAGCATATGTTAATCAGGAGAGGATACCCTGAAACATTTATTGATCCCATTCTACAGGAAGTCACCAACAAAAGAAACAATGGGCACTTTGTTCCCTTATTAGGTGTCAATGTGTCAAATATAAATGCCACGAACACACCAGATGGTGGAATAGATAATTTTAACACAGGCGTCACCGACAGAGGTTTCAGCAGGGCTTTAATTTTGACATTTAGTCCTGTTTTTAGTGCGATAAAAGACATTATCTACAACAACTGGAGTATATTAAATGATATAAAAGAAAGGAAAATGGAAATGGTATCAAGGCCAGTAGTTGCGTATAAAAGAAGTTCTAATATTAAAAATATTTTAGATGGAATGTATACAAAAGTGTTGGTGGATGAATGAGAAGATGTGGACATTGTGCACAATGTAGTTATGTTCTTGAAACAGATTTTGTGCACATTGAAGGTTATGGCACTATTAAACTTACGCATAAGATGAACTGCGTGACAAAAGCTTTAGAATACATTGCAATGTGTCAGCATTGCAGTATGTTTTACATAGGAAAAACCAAAAATTCCCTCAATAAACGGATTTACCAACACGTCTATGATGTACGGAAAGTCAACATGTCCAATGCTTTAGCTAGACATATCTTCGAACACAGTGGGCACTGCTTCAAATTTTCAGGTTTGGTGCAAGTCACTGACAAGGATATGAGGGGTGGCCCAAGAAATGTATGGTTGGAGTATAAGGAGTTGATTTGGCAACTCTGTGTTAATGCTACTAGTTCCCCAGGTCTCAATGAGACCTTGTCCATTAGTAGTTATTTAAAACTTAAATCTGAATTTCATATGTGAAAAAGGTTTTATAAGCTACTAGGAGTGTCATGAATAATAAGTATCACAGTAAAGAATATGTATTTTACATGCCATCAATATTATTTACTTCTTAACAACAATAAGTATTGCAATTGCACTTTATGAACAAATATAAACTGCAAAAGTTTTGCACATTTGATTTTAGGTAATGTTCCCTCAGGAACGACTAGTATTTATCAATGAAATGGCGTCTTTTACGAATTAATTGTGTTAATTAATGGGGGGTGGTTTTAATCATGTGATGGTACTGAGTTTATATTTAAGTGTGTTATATTGTATTTCGAGTGTTTCTGATGAAGTCTGAGGCTAAAAGCTGACGGAAGCGCTCAAAATCAATAAAGTTTGCTGTGGAACTTCGTTTTGGATCCTGCTTCTTTTGAATTATCAGGGTACTAACCGTCTTAGATTTAGCAAAAGGAATGAACAAGAAATTGCCCCTAATAAGTTTAGATAACAAGAGAGCTTTTGTTTCTGTAGATTGGAAATGCTTGTTTAAAACTTTAGAAGCATTTGCATTTCCAGATTACTTTTTTGAATACAAAAATACCTGTACAGAGACTCCAAAGCATATCTTTAAATTGGATCTCACATTTCTAAAGGATTCACTTTAAACAAAGGCACAAAGCAATGGTGTTCCTTGTCCCCTGTGCTATTTGCATTTGTTATTGAGCCCTTAGCTAATACTATAAGAAGCAATGAAAAATTTGATGGATTCTCAAGTAACAGGACAGTCTAAAATACAGCTTTTAGCAGATGATATTTTACTGACTGTAGGGGATTTAAATTATTCAATCAAAGAAACAAATGAGAAAATTGAAAAGTTTCAAGAAGTATTGCTGCTGAAATTTAATAATAATAAAATTAAAATTTTAATGTTAAATCAATTACTAGATAGTAACTTTAAAGACAAATATAAATACAATTGGGAATGAAAATAACTAAAATGTTTAGGAATACAAATCTATCAAAATGTGAATAAGATTATTAATAATGATTTTGAAAAAAATAATTAAAGAAGCATTACTTCTTGGCAAAATGTAATGAATATATAGTTTTACTTTTGAGGCTAGGTTAGTACTTATTAAAATGATTATATTACCCAAGGTTATATATATTGCATTCAATAGCTTTAATACCTGACAAAAAATTTTAAAAGAAAAGAGACAAAATGTTAACTTCACTCTTATGGTATCCTAAAAAGCCAAGAATCACTTATAGAAATCATATAACATTATGGAGTATGGTGGCATTAGCTTACCAGATGTAGAATCTTTTTCATTGCTGCAAATTTTAACTCTATTATACTTTGGATAGACTCACTGTACACTAGTCAATGGAAAACAATCCAGGAGCAAATTTTACTAAATTCTTATAAGTTTATTAAATATGACAAATTAGAAATATATAATAATCCTTTCATCTGGTTAAAAAATTACATTAGAAGGAAATGAATTTCAGTCTTTAGACTTTGTATATATGAAATGAAATCTATTCTTAAAACAGTTAAGAAATATATTTTTAAAACCCCATTAATATCAAAATGGAAATTTCTGTGCATTCCCATTGCATACACCTCTAGATTTAAGAAAAACTCAGAACAATGTTAAAATGAATTTATTAAAACGGAATGGATTATTATTATGGTCTGATTGCTTTGGTAAAGGAAAAATTAAGTCCCAGAATATTTAATGAAAGATTATAAAAGTTGGCTGAATCTATTAACCACTTAATATTAGCCATCAGTAAGAAATTAATTGAATTTGTAGATAATATGAGGGAAAAGGAACAGAACATATTAACACACTATATGAATATATGAACAATAATATCAAAGGTAGATTAACCAACAAAACAAATAAAGACACTGTAGAGGTGCAGAAACCTATGATCCACTAATGAGCAGTCTCCAAAAAACATAACTTTTATTAAAATTACAAAATAAATAAAAACATCAAACATGTAACATTATCACTGTGTTTTTCATCTCATACTCTATGACTTAATCAGACACAACCAAACATAATTCACCCACTTAAATATAATTATGTACAATTAACAACAAATAAGCAATGACATTTTTTAAGTAAAATCAATAATCAAAGAATGCCTAATAATTTATACTTCAGTCTAAAAAAATCTGTTCAATAATTAAAGACCTGTTTATAAAAACATACCATCCACTTTATCACCAACAGCAAATACCTAAACTAAGGTTTTGTATCAGTGTACATTTTATATAAAAATTACAGTCTTTAAATAAATAAATAAATGAGAAGTACACACACACACACACACACATATATACATATATATACATATATATATATATACATATATATATATATATATATAGAAATAGATATATATATACATATATACACATATATATATATATATATATATATATATATATATATATATATATATAAAGGATGTGAATACATATTAAATCATGTGCTACCATCTACTGGCCAAACTAATATATACATCCTCAGCTATACAAATTCTAATTAAAACACCTAAAACCTGTTCTAAAAATTTTTTACAAGAAATCAATATTAAAATATATTGTGTAAAATATATTGTATAAAATATGTGAAAATATACTTCATAAATAGATACAAAATGTGCAAGAAAAGTGTGTAAACAATTCTTATTGATGTCCCTCTCAGCAGTTGCTAGAAAAGCTATTACAAAAAAAATAGAAATTCAGCTCAATTCCTATGTTCAAAGTATTTTTTAATTTAACTGCAGTACTATGTAAAACTGAAAAAGAAGTGATCAGACTAAAATCTATAAATCATACTAAGAATTTTAGAGGTTGGGATAACCTTGAAATGCTGCTACTGAAATATCAGGACTCTTAATGTGTTAATTTTATAAGATTACCTTGATTATTCAATGTATTCATATCATTGTATAATATGTGATATTGAATTTGTTTAGAATTCTTTAGAATATCATTATTATTGGGGAGAACAAGATGGCTGCTATCCTGTGAAGACTGCTACTCCTTAGCTCCAAACTTTTCCAGAAGAAAACCTTCTTTTTTGAGTGTGCTGAGCTCTCTTAAATGAATAAAAATGTTCTTATAACAACATAAAATGACTACAGATAAACACAGGGATGAGAGATTGCTGTCTTGAATATCCACAGCTGAAGAGGCCACTATTTTCTTTATAATTAAAGTTATTTAAGTAATAGTGAATTATAAAGTTATTGAGATCAGCACAGGCATCAGTGTACATTTTCCAATCATTTGGTTAGCAACAGGAAAATAATTTTCTTGGGTGGCGAAAGCCAGGGTACCTTTTTGGCTAGGCTTATATAGGCCCTAGGGCCAATAGCCTAGTATCTACCTATGAACGTATGAACCTATATGAAGTCCTATCAAGTGCCAAATACATTATGGGTTACAAGTAACAGAATCTTCCATAGACAATGCACTTATTGTTCTACTCTGCTATCACAGATCAGGAAAGATTTGCTTGTATCACAAATCCAAATATAAATATAAATGTATTTATTAAAATAACTTGATGTACCTCTCTGGACCATACAACTATTTGGCATACAAATATTCTTGAACTTCATTCTGCATCTGACACATTCATTAAATACAGAATAAAGGACAGGGTTGTGTGTTTTATCTAAACTGTAATATATGTACTTGAAAGCACACACACACACACACACACACACACACACACACACACACACACACACACACACACACACACACACTCACACTCACACACACACACACACACACACACACACACACACACACATACACACACACACACACAAATGCACATGCACATACACAGAGGGTGATATTCTATAGTAACCTAAAGTTCTATGCCCATGGGGTCATGAATAAACTCCCATCATAAGGTTCTATTTTAAAACAGAGTTCACATTACAGGATCTTATGTTTTGTATACTTCAGTCAACCAAGTGACACAGCATCAAATTAGAAAAATGTCTACTGTTCATAAGGCCTCTCTTAGGTCTTGTTTTTCAGAGACATCATAATCTAGCAAATCACTTTTTTAGATCAATACAAGCATTTTTCCTAGATTAGTTCTTTCTGTGGTCAGGGATGATTACTAAACAGGGCCGGTCTTAACATAGATTGTGAATGTATTTTGTAGAGTTAAATAACCCAATAATTTGGAAACAGAATCAAGAATTGAAATATGAAGAGAATATCAAAAGAAAAAAAATGGGTCCCCTAAATGTATAAAGTAAAAATAAAATAAAAATAAAAACCTGGAGAAAAATATGGTATATTATTAACTCAGTAAACCCTAGGGACACCTCCTAGGTGTTTTTCTAAGATCATACTAGTGATGCCTCTAAGAATATAGAAATGTCTGTTCATATTTAATTAATAATTTCAAAAACATAGAAGCTAATGTAATATGTTGTTTTAAAAGTTTATACAGTGAGCAACACAACTGCATTGATATTTGACCTCTACTAATGTAGCTAAAGAGTTGTTCATATACTATTTCTTTAGAATATCATTATTATCGGGGAGAACAAGATGGCTGCTATCCTGTGAACACTGCTACTCTTTAGCTCCAAACTTTTCCAGAAGAAAACCTTCTTTTTTGAGTGTGCTGAGCCCTCTAAAACATAAATAATTATATTTTAATAGTTTAAACTTTAAAATCTGAATACTTATTTACTGGATTACCTACTCGGCATCCTCAAAGGAAATATATTCAACTGGATTATAATATCCTGAAATCAGGACTAAGCCATGAGGTACTGATGGCCTACTAACCAAATCCAAGGATTAAACAGAAATAGTTTAAAATGTCAAGCAAAGACATGGGAATGGAAACACAAACTACAAAAGTAAAATATTCAATGCTCACCTTCCCAGAAAAGGAAACAATGACAAAAATCCCAGAACCACTAAGCAACAAGAATCCTTGAAAATAACTAACAAAATGAAAATGGACCAACCGGCGAACCTGGAGGGACTTGAAATCAGCTTTACACCTGATTCAGCAAGCCATACAGGACCTATCCAAACAGTTTCAATCATTTGGAGAATCCCTTAATCAAATAATAACAAGAGTGGAAAAAAAAAACAGAAACAAGGATATTTGAGAATGAAAATAAAATTGATAAAATACAAAAAGCCTCTGAAATGCACACTAAACTTATACAAGACCTGCAAAATAAAATTATCGATCTAGAAGCAAGATCAAGAAGAACTAACATCATCATCCATGGAATTCCTGAGCAATATGAAAATCCTATCCTTTTAAATATGATCAGACAAATTCTAAGATCATTAGTTGGTGATGCAGATCTTGGCCAAACAAATAGTAATTTAAAGGGCTCACTGAGTGAGTAGACCTACACAAATCACAAATTGTCCAAGACAAGTCTACATTAAACTATTAAATCATCAAGAGAATTTAAAAGTCTTTTAAAAGTCTTACCAGCTGACAAAGAGAATGGTTATAAAATCATCTTTTCGCAAGACTTACCACTACAAATTAGCCAAGCAAGACAAATTCTTTCCCCTTCCTGCACTTTCCTATTACAAAAAAAGATTGCATTCCAAATGAAATACCCTTCGACTCTCTGTTTGAAATATAAAGAATTCAAATGTTCTGCCTCAATGCTTGGAGAGGCAAGGTCCGCCTTCATGGATGCCTTTAAATAGCTGCCGCCGAATACTAATACTGAAAGCTGATGAACATTTATAATTAAAAAAGATCTAACCTGCTTTATTGCAAAGATTGTCCAAATCATACTAAGATAGCTACATTTTCAGGTGGCAATTACTCCTTTCTTGAACCTTTAATGGAGTGATAAGGTTCACATAAAAACAGAGGAACTAATAAGTGAAAATAAAGAAACTCATCTGGACACTTAGCATGGCTCAAATACATCAAACATCACTTCCCTTATACACTTCACTTCTGTAGAATAAACACTAGTAACTATAATCAAAGGCTTGAGCTTTTTCCTCGCAATATAAGAATTTGGAAATGTATGATTTGACATCTAAGCTGAGAACCCTTAAGCAAATGGTTTTATATGTAAAGTCTAGCCTAAATCAGTTCAGTAAACAACAAGGGGCTTCTGATAAAACTAGGTTGCATGCTCGTTTAATTATATACTGTTTCCTCCATGGATATATATGACGGTGGATATATACGCACAAACAGATATCACTCTTATGCTATAAGAAGAGTGTACTGTTTACCCACAGCCCCAAGTTTCCTATGATTCTAATAGACTATTCTAGGAAAAATGAGCATCTTTTTCAATTAAAAGAAGGCGAGGAAAATACTCAGTGAATTGTAACATGGTTGAATTTCTGCTGCTTTTGACATATGGACACTTGTGGTCTTGACATACAGTTTCTTCTACTAAATGCACAAGTTAAACAAGTTAACTAAAACCTCTATCTTTTTATTACTTGGAACTATGAAAAGCTACTTAATCTAAATTTCCAGCCTGAAGATATTGTTCTGCAGAGGGGAAGGGAAGGGGAATGTGACATCAAGAAAGGGGTCTATCAGCTTCTGTTCCTCAGTGGATCTGTACTACATGAATAATCGCAAGGGAGATCCTGACAACTAATAAACTAATACTTAAGACCTCTCTTGGATGAATGAGAAGTTATTATTTATTGTTTTATAGGCTAACTAGTTAATAACTCTGTATTGTATGATTAATGATAGGAAGTGTTACTGCTTTGATCAGTTTTTTTGTTTGATAATTGTAGGATTAATGAGATTATCAGAGGTCTGGAAATATATGCATGAACGTGTGATATTTACTAAGGCTAAAGTTGCAGTACCTTAGCATATTCCCCCTGAACTATGGTACATTGATCTCAGAGCTAGCATATGTAAGTAGTAAAGGGACATGGGGTTGCCCTTTCAGCAAAAACAGTTTAGAGACATATCAAGTTGCATATTATTTGAATATAATACACATATTAATGTTGCTCACTATTTACTATAGATGATTGACATGTTATTAATATGCTCCTACTTTTTCCTTGTATGTTTTTATCCTGGTCTGAACCAGATTATGGTCAGTGTTCTATCCTGATAAATAAATTTAGATAAATAATCATCAATATTTTTTCATAAATCCAGTACATATACATTAATTATAATATTCAAAACCCAGTGTTTTGCTAATGACCAGCCACATATTTATCATGTGATTCAAATGGCAATTTGCTTCCAGGATGTTTTCTATAACTTGTTTTGAAACTCGTATGCTTACAATCCGTACCCTGCCAATGCATTATTGTTTCTAAGGATGGTTAAGACTGAACATTATTTTGCATATACTTGCAAGCATATGTTCTTGCACATGTAAGCAAGTAGCTTTCTGTATGGTTAAATGCAAGTTTGCCTGATGATATCCTGAGAGACACTTACTTGTTATGTGCATAATTTTTATTGTGTTACCTGGGTAGAGGATAAAACTGTTGCTATCATATTCATGTGTAACATTGATAGTATAATCTTCCATGTACTGCAGACTTCAATTCACAATACTGTGAATCTGGAATAAAGACAGAGGCACAGGTGATGATATAATGTAAGTAAGGTTCCCAAGGCTACTGAGCCAGAAAGTTACTAGGGATGGACTTACTATTTTTTACAAGTATTCTGTATTTATTTAAGTAGTTAAAATATCTCTGCATGTAAAGCTATATAAACAACAGGGTTGGGCTTTTTGTCTCTCATACTTTGATGGAAATTACTTGCTTCATCGAAATGTTGCTGCCTGCTAAGGAGTGACTATCTTAAGATAACGTCATCAATGTATTACATTCAAGAGATTTTGTATGAGAAAAGAACAGCTTATCTAGTTAAAAAAAGTATGAGCTACATTACATTTACTGAGCTATCGGTAAAATTAAGGTGTCAAATAATAGACCAAATATTAGAACTTGAAATTGTTTTGTAAAAATATAATTTAAAATCACACTGAATGTATAACATATTTACTCTTGGATTTCACGGATCTACGGGTCCTATGCAATATTAATCATTTCCTCTCCTCTCGTCTCCTTAGCTCTGCACCACTCAACGTTTTATACAACAATCATAAGGACCTGAGTTTCTTAGAATGGTGCTTGTGTTTAGGTAAGATATGCTAGTCTTCTTCTACTCATTGTCCGTTTTTATTTTGATTATCACTATAATATTAGGAAAATGCAATGGAGACAAACTAAGCTCAAATTTTTTTGAATTATGTCAATGCATGTCTCTACGCTCTACATTTATTATCTTCTAGGCCTAGTAGATTTGTGGCTAGGCACGTTTGGGGCAAGAAGAGACAGGTGCTATTTTCCACTCCAGAAATTAATGGTCCCTCCTAATCTAAATGTAATTTATAACCCTGATGCAATCTATCCTACTGTAGTTTCCCTCTTTTGTATTATCATAGAATCTGGGTGATTGACTCCTGGAATGTGAAAGAGATCCAGATGGATAGGAAAAGAAAACTCTTCCTTCATCTCATTTTTAAATCTAAGGCAAAAATCATACTAGTACAAGAAACACACATGCTTGATGAACACTGGTCACAGATCACTAGGAAAAAGTGGATTGGAAAAGTTATTGCATCTGATAAAGTATCAGATGTTATGGGTGTAGCCATAACTGTTAAAAAGACCTTCCAGAATAAGAATTTACACCAAGATGAGGGTAGATGGTGCTATATAACTTTTACCTCCCCACATCTAGATAGACCTATTTTAGTTTTTAACTTATATGACCCCCTGTTCTAAGCAATAAGATTTTTTTATGTCAGTATACAGAATACTAATGCAATTCCAGAAACACTACTTAATCTTAGGGGGTGATTGGAATTCCCATCAGGAACCATTGACAGACAGGTCAAACCTAAATAAACCTTTAAATGCTCATGCTACTAAGGCAATCAGAGAGTTAAAAAAATTACTTTGGACTTTTCAATCCACATAATTTCCAAAGAGGAAAACCACATACAGATAATTATACGTTTTACTCCCTATGTCATCAAGCATGGTCTAGAACTGATTTTTTTTTATTTCTGACTACTTCATAAATCTTGTTATAAATTTCAAAGTCGAGCCTAGATTCTTTTCTGATCATTCGAAAATGACCCTTACTATTAACTGGTCTTATGGAACTAACTTTCAAAGTGGTGGCTATACCTGGACTTTAAATCCTGACTTCTAATGAGTGATGAGATTATAAAATTGATTAATCAATTTCTGGAAACCCTCATAGGAGAAATGCCCAAGTCTTGCTTCCCTTTGATATTAAATGGGCCTGTACCAAAGCCCAAATAAGAGGATTCCTTAATAAAGCAACCTATATTAAAAAAATTAACAAAACAATGCAAAATTAAATTAAGATCACCAAGCTAGAATTAGAACTACAAAAAAACGTTACTCAGGAGACTGAAAAGCAATTAAATCTGATTCAAAATGATCTCTATTTGCTTAATGTTAATCAAATGGACTTTAATGAAAGCCAAATGTTAGCTAACTTCTCGGAATGGGCACTAAATTCTTAACAAGGCTCATAAACCAAAAGAAATCTATTCTCTTTATTTCTGAGATAATATATCATGCAAGACATACTTTGACAACAATGACATTATATAGCTTTTTGAAAAAATATACTTGCAAACCTATGGTAAACATTGCCTCCTAGTATCAGAACAAGAAACCATTCAATTCCTGGACCAACTTGATTTCCCTAAAATAGATCCTTCTCATCAAGAATATATTACTTCTTCTGTTACCCAACAAGAGATCATATCTGTGATTAAAAGCCTAAAACCCAATAAAGCACCAGGCCCAGATGGTTTTACTGTGGAGTTCTATAAAACCTTTTGTCCCCTCATTTCCAAAATACTTTTACATTTATTTAACAACATCATAAATAACTCTATCATGAATATCCATTTTAACTCTATTAAACTATACTCATTCTTAAAGAAAATGTAGATCCTAAAAACCCTGAAAGCTACAGGCCCATCTCCCTGATAAATGTTGACTTAAAAATATTTTCCACAATAATGGCTAACAGACTAAAACCAATTACCCCCATATTATATCACCCAGCCAATCAGGTTTCATTCAACATAGACAAACATGTGACAACACACTCACATTAGATGCACTGCTAAAACTGTCTAACATAAACCACAGTCCTGTTTTTGCACTTGTAGCTAATGCCACCAAAACTTTTGATAGACTAAATATAAGATTTTTGCTTTTGCTATAACCCTGCTTTGGCTTACCTATCAGTTTTATTCGTCTTGTCAAAACACTCTGTACTAATGCTTATACCCAACTATATATGAATAAGGTAATCTCTAACAAGATTAATATCAAGAATGGTAAGCGTCAAGGCTGTCCTTTCTCCCCATACCTCATCAGCTTGTATATCGACTCTCTACTCCTAGTTATATATCAAAAATCCTTTCATGAAGTACCGAGGTTCTGTAAGTCAAAATGTGTTCTTTCAGCCTTTGCAGATGATCTAAACCTTTATTTCATGCTCCCAAATTCGGACATATTAAAAATCCTAAACTCAGTCAATACCTTCCCGAAACTTTCTAACTACAAACTAAATCTTGATAAATATATACTTTTCCTGATTAATCCATCTAACCTTCTCTTATTATACCCTCGGACAACTGAATTTAAAGTAGTTCATTCTCTATAATACCTGAGAATATCCTTTCAACAAACTCTAAATAAAACTATACACAAATCAATATCACAAATATTTGGTCAAAGTTACAACAGGACTGTAAAGGAGGGGATAATCTTCACCTCCCCTTCCTATCTAAAACAGTGATTATTAAAATGAACATACTACCAAAACTATTATATATCTTTACAAATACTTATCTAACAATAAATAACATTTTTTTAGAAAACTTCACTCTACCCTAGCTAAATTCATATGGTCACCTAAATCAATTAGAATCTCTTATCAAAAACTGGTATATCCCAAAGATAGAGGGGGGAGTAACCCTCCCTGATTTCAAACTCTACTATGACATAGTTAGTAGCAGCAGGCTAATATTAATAGCAAACTACAATCCAAATAGCAAAGAGTGGTCCATTTCTTGGGTAGAATTTTATTATAACTATGCTAAATCTTTTAACTTCAATTCTAACGCCTTACCCTTACTGAACAAAGTTTAAAAAATCCATACTACACACTTCATTAAAGAACAATATACTCAACTTACAAAAAGTATTTGACTCATTAAACTTATCTTCAACCTCCACATAACCCAAATCTAAAAATTACATTTTAACCCTAATCTAAAAATTAATAACTCAATGTTAAGCTTAATTTCCTGCTTCTTAAAAAATGAAGAATATGACTTTTATTCTTGCCGAGACCAATCCATCTCAGGACTGAGATCTTCATTAAAACTCCTCATGAGCTACACTATTATTTTAAGGCAAATTAAAGATTTACGTTCCAAAATATTATCCCACCCTAATTTAAAAAATGGAGACATTAATATCTGTAAAACTTTCTGGTCTCCTCTACTAAGAAAGAAAAATATGATCTCAAACACCTATAGGCTAATTAATTTGATTAGATACCAAAACAAAACTCTGTTATCAAAATAAATACTAGGCTGACTTAAATACAACAATTTCTAGCAACCAAATCACCCATTCAACACTGTTAACCTCTAAAATGATACCTTTTAAAAAACTCAGTTATACTCATTTCATGATACTCAATAATGCATATATCACCCCTACTGTGAAAAATAAATTCTATCCAGCATTTTTCCCCTATTGTTCTTACTATGACTTTCAAAAGCACAACTTCTTTACATTTTTTTTGGAGTTGCAATGCACCTATAAACTCTGGTGTTCCTTGAAAACCAAACTACAAAAGATAGGATATGAGAAAACTACCCTATCTTAGGAATTTACCATACTACACATACCCCCACCTGGTTTGACAAAGATGCAAACCCATACCTTAATCACATTATTTACTTTAATAAAATATTACATAACATTAAACTGGAAGGATAGACCCTTACTCAGTTGGGGAGGCGTCAGACATATGGCAATTAAATATCTATCAGCCTATAAAATTCTAAAGGCAAGTCATAAAGACTACCCACAACTCATAAATTACTGGACTATACTCATTTCCCAATGATTTTTTTTTAAACTCATATCCTCACTTGAGGAAACAGATAAAAATCACTGGATCTCTTTACCCTTTTCTTTCAGTACCTTTAACTCTACCCTTTTTTACTGGGAGGGCCCCTGAAACTATGAATTCCAATATACTGCTCCTTACTGACTCTAACATTGGAATTTCTGTATATGTTACTTTTTAGATGACACATGGCA